>NC_026150.1:2067900-2096681 GCF_000512975.1 Sesamum indicum
GGGGGGGGGGGGGGGGGGGGGGGGGGGGGGGAACATCTATGTTGAGAAAAGATAGAACTCAACTGGACTCCCACCCAAATCACCAGTTATGATGCATATATTTGGATGTCGGATGATCTGATGCCCATCAGATAAAATGCAAGAAATTTCATACAACCATATCAGGCTATTGCGGGTGTGGGTTCTCTAGATATAAAAACCATCGGGTTATGAAGTAAAGTGCTCAGTTAGTCGTGCATTATCTGACATAGAAACTAAGACTACTTTACCCATGCTGTAGTGACGGCCAAGTAGGATAGATGGTATAAACAACTAAATTTACAGAAATGAAATGTAAAGCTTTATTAACTGTGCTGGACACACAGACTTAATAGAATGAAGATGGGTCTCTTTACAGATTTATTGACAGAAGCAGCATTCAGCCATTACTGGAATTTTATCCACAAAATAAAGGTTGAGCTGAACATACGAGTCTATTATTTTATTAGCGTGTGATTCACCTTGAGAAGTCGACTGACTTGATTATCAGATCAGCTTTTTTGCTTGACTTGATAATCAGCTCTGCGTTGGGCCGGTCATTATAATCTATCTGCATAATGAATTAGTGAAAAGATACCACCACTTCAGTCAAACTCCAAAAATTTAGCATTATTAACCCTGATATATCAGAGAAATAAGGAAGAAAATGAAGTTAATATTTACCCGCCATTTAGCAACATCAGGACGCTTTCCTTCACCAACAAAAAAATCTATAGTCAATTTTCATATCTTTGAAAATCCCCCTTTTTATCCAATAATTGAATGAACAATGCTTAAGGTGCATGCACCTGTGGATATGTGTCTTCTCAAGACCCGTTGCATTGCTGTCTCAATGTCAACATCAATGAACCTGGAAAATGAATTGCAATGTATTGCTAAGAAGTTTTACTTGATATTACATGTAAATTTTATGTTAAAGCCCAACTGAACTGATAAATGCCTCGTTAGTGAACTAAGATGTTTACCTCATTCTTATACCCATTTAATAATAATAAAAAAAAAAAAGAGCACGTACCAAACCACCTAAGTGATAAATGCATTGCAGGCAAACTTTCTACTATATCCAAACAAAGTACATATTCCCACATTTAAATGAGAATGTAAGGATCAAGCAGCAGAAAAATACAACGAAAATATCAAGCAAACAACCCCAGGTATGGCATCTGTGCAACAGCAAGCAATGATACACAAAATGTTAAAAATTTATAGAATCTGATATTGGGTACCATACAAACAAGTGGCAGTGTACCACTGACAGATGGCCATGATAAATTGCTTCTAGTTATTGAATGAGAGAAGACACGGAATCATGGACATTGAAACCTTTCTAAGGACCAAACTCACTCTGCATGGACAAATTTCAGAATTAACTCCCTATAAGGTAATAACATAAGAAATACTATTTGGTATATGTTATGGAAACCTGACAACTAAAGAAAAAAAGGGAATGTGTATATTATCAAACATCCAATGAATCAGTTGCCTACCTTAATCACGTTAGCATAAAGATCAGAAAACCATGCTAATACAGAACATATTTTCATGCTTTTCTGGACTATAGCTAAAACAGAAAAGGTTATCAGATGATCTAGATTACCACTTCTCATCAAATATAGATGAGATATCCCTCCAGATGTCCTCATCCAAAAGCAAGTAGTTACCTTCAACAATCACTACTTTGTGCCTGCAACAAGGAGCAAAAATTTAACAAACTATAATAATATCACTGCATGTAGCAGCCTAATGTCATGTTTTATTCAGTATGCATAGGAGCAGGAAATTTAAATCACAAAATCCAGAAGCACTGCAAGTACTTCCAGATGTTCTGCTTTAAAAACCATGATTATGCTTGGTCCTGCCACCAGATAAAGCATTATTAGAATGCAAATCTCAGGCAATCAGGTGTTTGTGTTATCTCTTTCTTGCTTTCCTTTTCCTTTGCATAAAATAGCAAGCCATATGCACACTCCGTGAATAAACTACCATCATAAAGTAGCATGAAATATTGGACATGGTTCTGTCATTTCATTACCCAGTAAAAACATTATATTCACATTTATACTGTAGGACATATCAAAACATTATCCAATACAAACCAAATATGGGGATGATGGTAAATTGTTTTATGCACTTATTCAAGAACAACTCAGTGTCAAACTTTGGATGCTTAAGTAACAATTTTGATGTAACATCTAAACCAGAAGAGCCCAAATGGTACAAGATCCACAATGGGCATCAGCCACAAAAAGTCCGCTCTTAAATATAGAGCACAGTCTTTCCAGCAGCAGTTTACTCTTTTTATGTGTGATTTTTCTTGAACGTTTATCTCTACCTTACTCATCTCATATATGGACCCGGGGATTGTCATATGAACATTTGAACCATCATGTAATGGATATATACAACTTACTGAAGGCTCACAAAGATGTCATCTTCAACAGGATCACCCACACCATGGTCAAAAGATGGGGCATACACTGAACCCTGCAAGAGAAAACTAGTATAGTATAGCATAAGAAGAAATATGTTGAACAAGAAGCAATATAGAAGCATTCTGGGCAGTATCTCTAACAGAAAGCATTTAAAGCATTTTACTCTTAGATATTAATCTAATTCAGCAGAAAAGTCCAGATACAAAGTCTACTTTAATTAGTACTTAAATTTCGAATGCACACATACGCATCTAATGATTACCTTGTTTCTCAGATTCGTGAGACATCTCAGCAGACGTTCAGGGTCAAATGTCCAAGGAGCTGAATCAGCACAGAAAGATCAATACTTTTCATCTATATAAGGCTTAAAATAAGTGATTAGAGAGAAGGCCTCACATCCCCTTCTTGCATGAGCTTCCTCTGGATCCTAATAACAAACTTAAATGATCAGAATGGTATAGACATAGCAATAAACTTGTTAACTTTGCCAAAGGACGTAAGCTGCAAATAGCCAAATATACATATCAATCTGATAGAGCACACAGAATTTATGTGATGATCCTATATCCGCTTCTATCTTGACTTAGTTTCGCATGAATAACATAAAGTAACACTCTGCTTAGTAAGGCTTGCAGGTAATAACATAAATCATAGGAGTCCGAAGGCTTACAAATGTCGATTACTTTATGTAGAATATGGAAATGTAGATCTTTAAGTCAAATCCTAGAAAAGAACTAACCAATAAAAATTAAGCAAATAAATTTAGTAGTACCGGTATTTTATCAACACAATAACTTAACCTTCATTGCATCCAATTGATGACGATAAAGATGGAATCCATCCATGGGAAGCACGATTGCAACTTCTGGGGACTCAACTTGAGAATCAAAGCAAGAAGACCTTTGAGGCCATAACTCATTGACACGGCGAGCTACCCGAGATGCAACAGTGCTCTTCCCAGCACCAGGAGGCCCGCAAAGACCAACAATATGCCTGCAAATTGAGTTTGTATTGGTCTCTGCATAGTTTGAGATAGTTGATGGTCTAACTAAAGAACAAGGAGAAGTTTTCACCTATTAGAGCTCTCATGAAACAGTTAATTGCAATTAGATGATAACTAATCTTAATAATAATCGAGCAGTTATCTTCATCAGCAGTCCAAAGAGCAAGCCATCTATTTGAGGGGTTGGGGCAGTTGTTAGGAGACAAAATAGCACGTTAAGTCATGTTTTATACTCAGAAATCAAGGTCATAGTTAATGTAAATCTACATTATAAAGAGAATGTATTTCTTACAGCCAGGAGATATTTTACACACTCTTAGAAATTAGTGCTCAAGATCTTGTCCCATGTTTACATCCACGAACAAATATACACATGACAGCATCTGTTTCGTCATCCTTTGCCTCAGTCCATAAGGAATAAGACTATAAAGAGCTCACCATCAAATAGCCGGAAAATATGATGCTTTGCCATTATGAGGCATAAGGTGAGATCAATATGAGGAAAATTGCATGGGCAGCTTTTTATGGGTGATAATTACCTATCAAATTATTTTCAGCTTATAACGTTTGTATAGCTGAATTTTTCAGGTTAAGACTCAGAACTCACTTAAAATTGGGATTTGATTCAGCTGCTGCAGTGGGAAGAAGTCGTTCAGCCAAGGTATCATATATTTCATCCATGCACCTGATAGAGATAATTAAACTCAATAATGAATGGAAAATACACAAAATACTATGGCAAACAAATACACATCCTTGACAGGTGATATTAACTACTTATGTGTAAAGAAAGAAATAAAGCGCCTATGGAAGAAACATACATCAGAATGAGGAAGCAAACAACCTTGAGCTTCATAAATACTCTTAAGTATGCTCATGTATATGACAGAACACATATACACGATAAATATTATATTTAGAAATAATGAATACTATATTTCCATATGCAAAAGTATGTGCCCAACAAAAAGAAGAAAGCATAATGAGGAATCAAATCAACGAGACCATGGGACAACATGTCAAAGTTAAAATTTGTACAAGAGATATCGGTGCTTTTACTGATAGCATACCCTGCCTCTATGATGGGAACTTCCTTCAATTGACAGTTCAATGCCTGGTTTAAAAAGAAAAAAGAATCATTTCCAGTATCAACACAATGAAGACCTCAAAAATAAAAACCCAAAACTTATGCTACATAAATAATTAAAAATTAGAAGCTAACTTTAGAAAGTATAGTGTGTATTTGTTTGGTAATTTGAGTAGTCCAAGGAGAGTTAAAAAAGAACCTGGGCATTTTGTGTTTTCCATGTTAAAATGCCAGTATGACCCACTAAAGGCCTCAAGGCTATCTTTGTCGGAAACAAATGAACCTGATTCCGCCGGGGAAACCATGTTCTTTCCAGTCGAAATGCATCTGCATCCAGCACAATACATGCAATAATTGCATAAGAGTAACGCTCACAGTAACAGAAGCAGTAATATGAAGGGTCAAAAATGTAGAATTATGCTGCCGATTGCGGCCATACACAGAGAAAGGTAATCATCCCAAATTAACCATAATAAACTGCAACTATATCGGGGAAAGAAACGAGCAATCATAGAATTATATTCACATAAGACAGCGAGTACAATCACGCATAAACCTAATCGGAAAAGAAAAAGTTCCGTAAAACTCCAATAACGAAAATTAGCATAAACAGTAAAATAGCGGTGGCACCTGAGGGTGAGGGAGAGTGGTGGAGTGGTTTGCAGGTGGTTGAAAACGACGAAACCTCCATAACCCCAACTCAAAACGGACAGTCACAGCAGATGGCAGAGTGTTGTGAGAGCTGATCGGAATCCCTTTCCTTCTCTTTATTTATTTTTTATGATCTGATCCAATAACTACTTAGCAGAATTGGAAAAACGGTTTTAGACACAAATCAGCAGTCTCCCCTCACTCACATGCGTTTTCACGTTACCCTCCTAACTATTTACTCGGAAAGTAGACACTAAGTATGGAAACTCTAAAACGACGAAGTTCGCTCAGCAGATGATAATAACAACTTTCAATCTTTTGTGTTCATTTAGTTAAGTTTCTATTCAATTTTTATGATAAATAAATCAAAATATTATGTTGAATATAAATTATAATTATATATATATCATAATTTTCTAAAATATTTTTATGAACATATATTTCCATCTAGATTATTTATTTTACTTACTCTAAAAAAAAAATTATATTTTTTATATACTCTTTTAATTGTTTTAAAAAAAAAATCAACAAAGGTAAAATAGTAATATCTATTTCACAGTTTAAGGGCTACATAATTATTTTTTATTTAAGAGGGTATTTATAATTTTTTAAATAATAAAAGAATATTCGTAATTATACAAAACTTCAAAGGAGACAGTTGTAATTTACCCCTATAATAATATAAATCTTTAGGTAAGTTGCAACTAACTTGAGATTTAAAGTTTTCGTTATTTAAAAAATTATAAATAATCTCAAATAAAAAATAATTATATATTCCTTAATAGTAAAGTGAATATTACTATTTTATTCATGTTAAATTTTTTAAAAAAAAATATTAAAAAATTAAGGTGGTTCGATAGGAAATATTAATTCATAAAAATATTTTTAAAAATTTTATAAAATATATAAAATTTTAATTTATAATATAAAAATACATTTTTAATCAATTCAATACAAAAATTAAATGAAAATCTAACAAAAACAAACAAAATTAACTCATTATTAAATAAACATTAACATCAAGGAGAACTTATAATTTATAAAACAATAAAAATATTTATAATTATATCAAATTTCAAACAGAAATAACTGTAATTTATCCCAAAAAAAAAAAAAAGAATTTATGGTTCACACGTTAAAGATTTTATTTTTATTTGATTTCCACTTTACTAAATTGCAAAGCCTAAACTTTGCGAGACTAAGGAGTCCACGAAGATAATGAACAAAATAACAGGAAATGGAGCATTCATTTCATGTTGCACAGATGAAAGAAACAAATGATTTATTAGTAACTGGAGTTCACATCAGAGTGAGTTTATAAACTCCTTATTGAATGACATCACCTGTTTTAATTGGAGAAATGTTTTTTCACTACATATTAAGGCATAAAAGCCTCTAGAAAAGTGTATAAGCTAAAGAATGGCTGAACAGACTGGCCAACATCATGCGGCCCCCAATTAAGTTTAACAACAAACAAGTACATACTCCATGCCTCAAGCCCTGGAGTAACAACAGAGTGAACCAGCACATATATTAGGAGGTTACGTTAACTGTACATTGGCGTTTCCCGGGCCTTCTCCAATTCTTCTCATCCTCGGATGGCTGCAGAAGGTAAGCGCGAAGTGAGTAAAAGTTCACAATTGCAAAGTGCTGTAAGATTTTCACACAATTACATGTGATGTGTATCATCATAATACAAGCAATATCCAAGCAACTGCAGAAGGAATTAAGGAATTATGCCAAGCCTAACCGCTCTAGTTCCTACACCACTACAGATCCCTGATTGCACAGGTAATGAGCAGATGTTTTACCTGAGGACTACAAAAATATGGAAGGCGGACTCTTTTGGAGCCATCAGGTAGACGTTTGGAGGGAACATGATTTTCCACAGCTGGAGAATCACTGTAGACCTGCACAGAGTTGATGGAAGTTCCAAAATGCAAGGTAACTATTAGTATTATTATTATAATTATTTTTATTTATTTTTTTTTTTTTTGGGGGGGTGGGGGGGAACTCATAAAATGTAAAAGAAAAATCACTTGAAATTTTCAAAAAGCTTGTCATATAAAATTGATGCATGGGAATCAGAGCACAAAGAACAATTTCCAGATTCAGAAGTTACAGTGGAATTTTTCATAAATTACCCACTAAGCATGTATCACAGGGTCTCCATGCAAGCATGAAAGTATTTAGGTTATATAATTTAAAAAGGGATGATTAGCTCTATATCATATTGCACAGAAATTTGGCCATAATTAGAACTGCTTGTTTGAATCAGTGGAAATGATAGTTTGGCTACTACCTGAGCCTCAATGGTTTTAACCAGCATGCCTTCGCAATCTGATGCATGTACACTTTCTAAACTTGGGCATTGAAGTAGCAGTCTCTCTAGTATCAAAACACAGTAAATATGTCAAATTCTAAGTTCAAGAAAGTAAACTAATATTTTGAAAGAGGTAGAAGCTATAAAGAACTCAATGAAAATACCTGGATGTAAGTTTCTACAAGAGTTGAGGTTCAAATCATTTAGATGTGGACAATTTAGATATAATGCCTGCATTAAATTAATCATATTCAGGCCATAAAACAGGAATACATTCCCTTAACACGAAACAGAGAAGTTTTTAACTAGAGATCTTACATCCAAGCCAGAACAACCCCATAAGCTAAGTTTCTTCAACCGACTATGCTTGATAATTAACTTCTGGTATATGAGATGCAACTTGCTGTTGGGTGTTTTCTGTAATTCAGTGTCATTATCCTCCTCATCAGTGGACTTCTCAGAATTGGGATCACATATGGTCATTCCACAATCCATCAGTTCTAGACGAGGCAGCTGGGCAGCAGCAAACTGAATGCCACCTACAGATGTGGAAGGTATACAAAAAGTGCAAAGAACAATGAGGAGAATGTTTGATTACAAAACTATTAATGCATTGCAGAGGAAATGAAAATTACTCGAAGTGATGTTGGGACAAAGTGCAAGTAGAAGTTTTGATAATGTCTCAGGAAAGACATTGCAGATCATTCCAATGCCACTGTCGCTGATGCTAGACCTAAAATAAAGAAATGTAATCAAGGAAACATTAATCAGTTAGCAACTGAGATGGCATGCAAAAGTACTGATATCATGTTTTCCATTCACAGTAATCCTTAAGCTCAGTGGTATAGTATTCTATATTGCCAGAAATCATTAATTCAAATGTTTCATTTCTTGAATAAGTGCCAGAACATGGGCCTGAAACATACCCACTTAGATCAAGCAATTCCAACTTTGAAAAACTTGAAGTTATGGCAGCAACTGATGCATCAGTTATCTCTGATCCAAGAACAAGAGAAAGCATCCGCAATCCCCTAAAAACAAGGAAGCAGAGATATATATTTTCAGCAAAAACAGATGGAAGCATTTGCAGACCAAATTCACAACTCACAAACATGAACACAAACCTCAGATTGGCAGCCGAAAGAGCCAGCACTGCAGCATGTGAAAGCCGACTTGAAGCAATGTGAATGTTCTGAAGTTTCGGGCAGTTTCTTCCCAGACCATCCACAACAGTGGTAATATCAGTGCTATCATTTTCTTGGCGAGAAAAATCCAAAGATATCTCCCTCAAATTTGGGCAATTAAAAACCTGATGTCACAATGCATACAGAAAATCAGTCTCAAGTAAAAGAGGTGGTACTAGTCGATGTAATTTCAAAACCTTATGAACCTGAACTGCTATTACCATCTTAGAGAGGGAGTGAAGATCAGAAAGCCAAAGAGTTGACAGACTGGTTGAAGAAAATATAAAACCCCCCAGGTTACAGCACCCTTCCATCTTGAGACTGGTTAGGCACCTTTTATCCGCAATGAAACGACTCAACTCATCCCTGAACGAGTTTATAGACTGGGGTTATAATTATTTCCAAGATAAGTATTATACATAACAATTATCTCCAGAGAACATAGTCCATCTGTACCAAAATGTGGACGAAGAAAGATCCTGGATGATAACTTAGTTTATATAGTCAACCAACATCCCACATAAAAATACGAGGCAGTTAGTGATCACACCGAGCAAAGAAACATAGGGAAAAGTTGAAATTGGATAAAACGGATAATTTATATATGTGTGAATCCACTTTCTTCATTTGCATTTTTTTATTATGTGAAAAACAGTCAAAAAATACCAATGTTTTGCCTATGTCTTTACAAAACACAAAATTCAATGTGTTTCAACTTCTTTTTATTTATTTTACACTAATATAAACTATGAAAAACTCTCAAGAGCACACACACATATATCTCTATTCTCCCTAAACAAAGAAAAACAACTTGAAAGCACCCAAAAAGGCCCAGTATTTTTGGGACCAAGTATCTTTTCGTTGTAAATCATCACTTTCCACCTAGACGAGCAAATTCAGCAACACACTGCATAGCATTCACTTGAATTGAATAAAAAATTGTTAAGGCCAAAGTAAAGTTACATGAAACAACTGAGCAGGTGTCTGTCGCTCCATTTCTCTAGTTAAAACATTATTACGTTACAATCTGCCAACAACAAACAAAATTTCCCTGTGATTTGACCAGACTTGTTTGTATAAATTCTGCAAAAGTCAACCATCATCACTAACACATAGTTCAGTTGAACACTTAGTTTCAAGAGAATAATGACAGATTTCTTAAATTCAGGAGTAAAGTACAAATAATAAGCAGAAGATGTAAAATATTAATTTTGTAAAAGAGACAGACAACAAAACTAGGGATCTATATCAAAGACTGAAATTAGTACCCAGTGATCCGATTGATTGAGGAATCAGATGTAAAGATCTCCAGCGACTGCAAATTAGGGCAAGAGAAGGCAATGCAGGCAAGCATCGTTGCATCAACATCACTGCAAAACCAAAAGCAGAAAAATATAATCAGATCAAAGCATAGATTCCATGCCAATATTCTCAAGATTCATTTTACCATTAACTTTTTGAGTAGTACCAGTAATTTCCAACAGATTACACTGATAATACCCGAATGTTGAGATCCAATATTTCATCAGTAAAATTTTAAATTCCCGTTGAGATTATTATCGGATACGCTCTTTTTATTTAGCCTCTTATGAAAATCTATCCTATATCAGAATGCATCAAGCCTCTAAATTATAGATCGTTCTATTGTTTAACATCAGTTATAGTTCTTTGTAGAACAGTTATTTTTCATCCATGTGCTTAAGGTATCACTGGATCGACCCCATAAAACCCTGGATCTGACAGCAGCCCGTTAAAACCCTAACCTTTCGATACTAAGAGAGAGTTTTAAGAGTCCAGGACACTTCTGCAGCACGGATCCAACAAATCCAATCTGCGCCTTAGCCGGAACCCTAAGCCGGAGTTCCTCTGCCGCCCGCCAAAGCCGCCTTGTCGTCTCCCTCCACCCCCTACATACCCTAGCCGCCGAAAGCATCCCAGCCGGCGGTAATCTCCGTAAAATCTCCCATAAACAACTCGCGGGCAGCTTGCCCGACCCATCCAGTTCCGCATCCTCCTCCAAATCAAATTGCTCCTCTTCCAACTCATCAATTGAGTCAGCTACACTAACATCGTCAAATGACAGAGCTCTGCGGCGCCTCGCCGGAGGCAGAGGACGGACCACCGACTGAGGCGACTCACCCGTCAGTTTCCGAGACACCGCCACCGTGGCGGAGCTAAGGGTGGTGATCGTGGAAGAATCGGCAGCGGGGGGGGTAGGTGTAGAAACGGGAGTAGACACATCATCGTTGTTAGTGGTGAAGGGACACTTATGGCCCTTCTTTGGCAAGCCGCAGCGGCCACAGTTGTAGTTGCCCCTCTTCTTGCCGCGCTTAATGAGGAAAGCAGGGTCGGAGATGGGGGTGGCGGGGTGGGGTTGGTGGCCCTGCATTTGGTGTTCCCTAAACCCACAGTGGAATACGGCGAAGAGCGAGGTGGGGTGGGTGAAAAAGGGTAGAGAATGAGGGAAGAAATAAAGGGCGGGGGAGCGGAGGGAAAGGCGCGGGAGAAATCAACAAATTGGCGCCTCAGTTTTTGAAATCACTTTTCTTATTGTGGGGTGGGGAGGAGACGCGCAATTTTCCCACTTTGGGTCAAAAACAAAACTATATCTATATATGTGCCGCTCTTTCACTGTCGCCGGCTATTATAACTTGAATTAACACATTTTATATAATTATAAACATATTTTTTTTATTACTTAAAAAATTATATATACCTTCTAATCTCCGTGTAATGACCAACTTATTTCGTTAGCCTCTATTATATTTTCATTCATTTTTTTGTGGTTAATCGATCAAAATTTTCTCTTTTTTAATTATAAATTATACTTTTATATACATATTTTTAAAATATTTTATTGAATTAATATACTTTGTGGATTATTTACTTTATCCACCTTAAAAAAAAATTTATATTTTTTCAATTTTTTTTTTAGTTTTTTAAAAAAAATAACAATATAAAATAATACTATCAATTTCATCTTCTAGAGGCTACATAATTATTTTTAATTTTATGGAGTATTAGTAATTATATTAAATCTCACGAGAAGGAGTTGTAATGTATTATAAGTTAAATGAAGATTTTTTAAATACAATTTTTGCTAATGTTTCTCTAAATTAGACTAATATAAGCCCAAATTGTAAGAGAGTCATAAGCTATTCATTGCAACTTATGGTATTTTTTTATAAATATGTTGAATTCTTTAATGCTCTTTTTGCCCTAACTATTCTTTGTATATTCCAAGAGTATCCCCATTCCAACCGCAACTAAATCTATCAATTTATTGGGCTACTTAGGTAATTTTTATTTGAGAGCTGCTAGTATCTTGTGTTTTTATTTAAATATTCAGATTGTTCAACGCTTCTTAAAATTTCAACAAAATTATTTTAGATTCCATAATTCTAAATGTAGTTAGATCTCATTTTTTTCTTTGTAAAGATCCTTCATTATTTGACCGTGTTTGCTCCTGTAAGAATTAAATTTTAATTATTACTCGATGAAATGGACCAACAAACACATATTAAAAGGGTGAGAATGATTTGTAATTCATGTGCACGCAATTTTGTTTCTTCGTGGGTAGTGTGCAAGAGGTTAATATATATATAATATTTAAAAAATTTACAGATAATGCAAGATTAGAGGATTAATATAATAAGTATTTCTATGTGTGCTCATTGTATGGTATTTTTTTTTGGTTTGTAGAATTCTTCATGGTAGATATATTAAGTGGTAATTTAAGATAAACAGAAAATAAAGATAATGCTTAATTAACTTTGGTCTTAAGATAGAAATTATTACATTGATTTATGACATCGTCAAATTGATTAATTTTTGGAAGAACTAACACTTTATTGTTCGGACGTGCTCACTAATATATTAAAAAAAAAGAAAAAGAAAAGAAGAGAGAGAGAGAGTTTTAATGAATTGGTTTCTTCTTTTTCTTGTTTATTTCATTTTAGTAAATTATTTTACCGTTATGGCATTTTGTTATTTTTACAAATTATTCTGACGATAAATATAAGCCAGAATCTGAGAATCACTCTCACAACACAACACGGCAAAAGAACAGTCCCCTCTTTCTTCTCTTCTTTCCTTTTCTTCCAATTTCATTCTTCCACCATCTCCGTGGAAGAAGACGCTTCCACTTCAGGGACTAACAACATCTCTCCCAATTTCTGAACGAATGGATTGAGTAAGTTTCGCAATTCCTCTTTTTCCTGTTGTAGTTTCTTGCTTTCTTGTATCAACAGAAATTTTATTAATGGTTCTAATATCCTTGTAGAATCCAAGAATCATACGGCTGATAACAGATGATGAATTCGACTGGGAGTTACCCCCAATGAAGGACCAATTCTGAGGGGATAGAAAAAAAATCAAGATTCCAACGGTGAAATCCTCAAGCATGTGGGTGGGTTGACTTGAGTTTCTCAAGAAATGAATCGTCAATTGCTTGGGCAACCCTTGTGGTTTTGGACATTTCTACTCTTGAAGTCGTGCATCAAGATTCCTCCATTATCAAGGTTCGAATTCTTCATGTTCTTGAGAGGTCTTATGTATGAACTCTCTTTTCTTGTTTTCAGTTTTGTTATTCTGATTCTTGATATGGTACAATTGATTGCTCTTCTTGTGAATTCTTGTGTTCCATGCTTCTTGGTGAAATAACCAGTTTTTTTTTCCTTCCCTTTATTTTATTTATTTTTCTTTTTCATGTTTTCTTCTGCAATTGCTAAATCATTGGTATAATTTTGAAATTTATGAATGCTTGCTCTATTTACAAGAATGATGTGTTGTGGCCATTGTGGTTGATCCTCCATTTCCCACAATTAGAGGTTTTATTTCCATAAGCTTGCCCTGTTTTTCCTTGTCACATGTGATGAAATTTTCAAGTAAAACTACATGTTTTGGGATCGGTGAGATTTAATTTCTGGTGTCATTCTTTTGCGGTATCAAGCTTTCTGTAACTTCAGCAGATTCTTACTTTGAATTGGAGAGTCACATTGCGAAATCTTTAACTCTCTTGTTTGGCTTGCTTTTGATTCGTCTTGACAAATTTGGAGTTTCTAGAAACTCTATTTTCTATTAGTTTTTTGGGTGTGAGTCTCTTTGTGAATTTATTGTATTATAGGTATGGAATGATTTTATGGTCCAGAAAATGTCGGTTATCACGCCTCCGGATGGTCATGGTTACTATATTTTTCCTGAATATATATTGTTACTGCAGCTCCCTTTCTATGGATTTCATTGTTATGCCACTATTTGTCCTTACTGAAATCATTGGAAAGTGTTATGCCACTATTTGTCCTTACTGAAATCATTGGAAAGTCTGCAGGCTTTGTATTGGCTTGTCATCTTGAGCTGTTGGTTGATCTTCCTACCATTGGGATAGGAAAGACAGTGAGTCTTGGCAACAATATAAATGCATGCATGTTATGCTTAAAAAACGTTACTTACTAGTTCCGCATTTTACCTGTGTGAATGTGATGCCAATTATTTTGTTTCCGTGTGTGAGGTCGTGTTGATGGTTTTACGCAATCTAGAATAGGACAAGTGTCTGAAGCTAATGGAAAGTTGTGTAGTGATATCTTCACCTTGATCGGCGACTCTGGGTCTTAGGAGTGGTAAGTAATGCCTTTGCTTTTCCTACTATTATCTTTGTATCAATCAGTTTCACCTATCTCTGTTTTGATGCATACATGTGATTCTCTAAACTTTGACAGATTGATGTAAGAGGTTGGACCATGTCGAACTTTACTAAGTATTTATTTACACCAACACATGCAGCATACAATTATAAAAGGATACCACCTTATTTGATATATCATTTTCTAGTAATACATATAACATGCATTTATTTGGTTCTTCATGTGAAGTATTAGTTAGTATATAACATGCATTTATTTGATTCTACAAGTGAAACATATTAGTTAGTATAGGTGATCTTAATCGTTTGTTAAACACTGAGGGGCTAGGGTTTATTGGTTGGCGAGTTATGTGCGAACTAAATGGCTTCGTTTCATTAAGGATTGTGCGGGAAACAAAAGGGTTAATTCGGATTTAAACGCTCAATTAAAACACATGTTGGTTGCTAAAAGTATGTTTTTTGACGACATTCTGGAACCTAATGGTAGTTGTATCTTCATTTTCCTCTCATCATGTTTCTAACTGAAAGGTAACCGATGCCCAATTAATTCTTGTCTCTCGATTTTTTTCCCATATTATGAAATCAAGAAAGGCTGAAACTATTGAATTTACACTTTGAAAACTACAAAACTCAAATTTACTGCATTAATTTCTGTGGAAAGCCCTCGCTATCACCATTTGATTTGGAAATAATGGGATCATGGATTTTGAGGTTGCTCAAAATGTGAAGGATGCAAGCATAGAGTTCAGACTTAAATTGGAGAATGAATCCTCCTCTTTTTGTGGATTTATTCTTAATTCATTTATTGAGTTGGGTTTTCTTCATGCGCTTGTTTCAAAAGAATTTGTTGTTATACATTTATCATTCTTGTATGAATTTACAGAAAGCATATCGGTTCATGTTGCTAGCATCTTTATCTTTGCAGGTGTATCATCGAAAAATATATTGGAATATCTATATTATACAACAATGAATTATTTGACTTGTGAACTTTTGAAATGAAATCCTATGCTAAAATGTACAATGCTTGTCTAGATGCCAATTTAAATCCAAGATGAGTTGGTAGTTTTTTGTGAAATTTTTTGTAATGTCAGATTTTGGTAGATGATTTTTAAAGAACATAAAGTTTTGGTAACTTAATAAATATTGAAATGGAGAACTTTTTTTACTTTTACTAATTACTAACAAAACTTAGTTTCTTTTTTACAAAAGGATTTGTTTTCTCTTTTCAAGTGTTCTTTTTTACAAATGGAGAACTTTTTTACTCTTACTGATTACTAACAAAACTTAGTTTTCTTTTTTACAAAAGGATTTGTTTTCTCTTTTCAAGTGTTCTTTTGTTGCGCACTGATGTTTTCAAAATTAGTATGAAGTGTTCTAATTTATCTTCAACCAAAATGAAAGATAAATAGACAAAGTTTGAAATGTATTTAATCAATTATTCATGTACTTGTTTTTGGAAAATGCATGAAATGTCGCAACTTTTGACTTCCAAGAAATGTGTTAAAATTTTTATTTCTGTAAATAATAACTGATTTAAAATATTTTCTGTAGTTCTTTGGAAAACTTAAGATGCACTTTGTTTCCTAGTTTTGGAAAATTGGATTAACTTTTGGGTTTTCAAAGAAGTGCATAATTAATTTTACTTGTGATAAATGATAATATAAGACATGTATTATTAACTATATTTGTGTGAAAAAGCTTTTTAAGATATATATGCAGAGGTATTCTGAAAATAAAAAATAATTGGCATCTAGGCAAATATTCTACAATTTAGTATGTGCTTTTTCATTTTTGAAGTTCACAAGTGAATTAATTTGTGGTTGTATGACAACGATATTCCAATATGTTCACTATGATGCACCTACAAAGTTCAGATGTCAATAATGTGGATATGGTGGCTTTGTAAAATTTGTACAAAAATTTTAAATATATGACAAACAAAAGTTTTGAGAAAGCAACATGGGAACCTAACACAGTGTATGAATCAAGAATGAATCAATAAAAATAGTGGAGGATTATCTCCTGTTTAGGCCTCAACTCTGAAGTCTCTAGCGTCCAACACATTTAAAGCTGTCTCAAGATTCATAATCACATGTCTTCCAAATTAAAATGGTGAGAATGTGAAGGTTCCGTAGAAGTTAGGCACAAATTTGGGTTTTGTAGTGTACAAAGGAAAATACAATGGTTTATCATTTCTTGAATTTTAAATATGGGAAAAAATTGGTAGAGAGGGAATGGATAGGGACAAAGGTTGCTTTTTCGTCAGAAAATGACAATGAGGAAGAGACAGATACACAACTTTGGTTCTGGATGATGTCAAATTGCATTTTTGTAAGCAATCAATGTGAAACAGTTTTAGTTGAGTGTTTAAATTCCTATTTCAACCTTTAGTTTCTCGCATCGTTCTTAGTGGGACGATGTTATTTCGGTAAGCATAGAACTGAAAAAACCAAATAGACTCTAGAGCCTTGAGTCTTAATAAACGAGTATGAATAGACTATAGATTGTTATAATTGTGGTGTACATTACTGTTAAAGACTCTCGTCTTTTGTTTTCTTCAGGTTGACATTAGATTGCCTTCGAAAGCATGACTTAATCATCGACTGACGTAATGGAAGTGGCAGATCATATAACTCCAGCGGCGTTGATATCAAGAAAAGAGTTCCGTCTGACAAACCTATCTTGAACTTGCTTCATAGTGAAGAACTTGTCTCGGATTGTCTTCCGAGTTGGAGCCTCATGGGTTTTCGAGGCTTTTGTTTATGTAAATTAGAACACTTTGTTTATAGAACTTCGACATTCTCTGTATTATTTTTTTTATTTAAAGGCAATAAAGATTGTTATTTTTTTCTGGCCCAAAGAAGTAAAACTTCTGAGTTACACATTTCGTTATTTTAATTAACATGTAAAATATAAGTGCATTGCTATTAAGCATAAACCTCTTTTAGAAATATGAAATTTATATTGAACGGCAAGAATAGAAAATTCAATAAAATTGAGAAATATCTTAATTTTCATAAGGTAAGAATATTAAAATAAAAGAAAATAAAATACATAAATTTGGAGGAATTGTCTGCATATGTTTCTAATTGTAAAACATACGAGCTCGTTAAGTTTATTTGTTTAGAACTACCATCGACATGAGGCATCAAGAAGTTCGAGAATTGAAAAATACATCTTTAACTCTTTTTTACATAATAATCTTTATTTTATCTAATATGAGTTAAAAGTAAGAAATTTGTAGTAAAATAATATGAGTTTCTTTTTTATATAGTTTTTCGACACTACCAAGCACTAGGGCTGCAATTGAACCGACCTCGGCGACCAGAAAAAAATTGGTTGGACCTTGAGCTCAATTCACACGAGCCGAGCTGGAGCTCGAGCCCATTTAATTTTTTATAAGAATATTTGAATTTGAAAAAAATATGAACTATTGTACCATTTGAAATATATTATTAAAAAATCTAAATAAGAACTAGGAAGAATTCATATAAATTATATTAAATATTTATTTACAAAAAGATTATCAAAACGTATTAAATTTATGAGATATTGACTAATAGTTCTAATATATAGTGAATAATTGCATTTTGATGTAATAGATATTGAAATTGTAACAATAAAATTCATATGCATTATATTAAATATTTATTTACAACAAAATTAGTAAAACATACTAAATTATTGATTAAACTTGTTCTTAGATAATATAAACCAAAATATCGTATTTTAATATCATCTAAAACTAAAATATGATATATTAACTAATAACTCCAAAATATGGTGAATTCAAAAATAAATGAATTTTGTTGTAGTAGATATTGAAATTATCACGATAAAATTTATATGCATTACATTAAATACTTATTTACATGGGTACTTACCTTTTCGGGAGCATATTTTGACAATCTCACAAAGTGCAACTCGTACTCAACAACAGATAAATCATTCTGCTTTAGTTCAAGGAATTCAACTTTCTTACGGTTTCTGTAGACCGGTGGAGTATATTTGTCAGCAAATTCTTTTAAAAAATCATTCCACGTCAAAGTGACAAGTCGGTTCTTGCTCCTTGGAACTGTTTCCACCAGTCTAAGGCGTCTTTCTCCAGTAAGGACACTGCGTACATCAACTTTTGCTCAGAAGTACACTCAATTCTGTCCAACACCCTTTCCGTGTTTCTCAGTCATTCTTCGGCTTTTGCAGGATCAGTTGTAACTGCAAATACCTTCGTCCCTTGTCTCCTTACTATTTTATAATTTTTATATAGTTGCATCCTGTGGTTGGGGTTTTGGAGGTGGAGCCATCCTCTGCATCATTTCTAGAAATTGTTGCATAAAGAGCTTAATTTCTGGTTGTTGGGACATTTCTATTTTGGGATTCTAACCCTTGATATTCTGATGCAGAATCATGACCCTGCACAGACTCTAATGACTCAGTTGGGCCAGGAACGTTTTTCATTAACGCTTCCATCCTATATGAAATACGCACATGTAAGTAGATTTCTAATATTTTCCTCACGTATAATATCACATTTCATTTACTATCCCTAGAAAATCTAATCCCTGCTCTGATACCACCTAATGTACCACCCCCTATCGCTACTAGGGCTATATCTTCCCTAAACGTCATACTTATAGTAACCCATGTATCCATATATATAAATATGCACATAATCATCTAATCAATATGCATACGTAATCTCAACGTCATAACAAGCATAATCAACCCACAACATCATGTATACATATCAAACACCACAAGTAATCCCCACGCTTACGTTCTCTCTATACAAACAAAATACGATTTATACTCTAACTGACAAAGAGGAAAAAACTGCATACTGGCCCGACCTGCCTAAGTATAGCGTGTAGACCTCGTCTTCAACAGGCAGACACCTCATAGTCTATTCCTGAAAGAAAATATCAGTAGAGGAATGAGCCTTCCATTCAGTAAGTAAATAACCAGCCCTATCTATATATGCATATCAATCCCGAGTTGGGGAAAGGACTCTGCCAGTTCTGGTAGATCTAATAGATCTGCTCTTGTTACCTCCATTATTTTATAGTGCAATGATCAGATCTTCTCTGAATTTCGGTTTTGGAACCTCTGTGGCCTTCCTCTTTTGATGTAAAAGAGGTATTGTCCCAAGGGCGTCCCTGATTCTCTCTTGTCTGGATTTTGAGGTCTCAGGGCTCTCCTTTTAGTTTCTCTTTAGAACTGCAACTTCTGCCTTCACATTTGTAAGGTCCTTGTGTAGATTGGGAAAGATCTTAAGGACCTTGTCCACCTTCTGGCTCAAAGATTCTATTTTCATGAATTAACCTATGTCCATAGTCTTGAACTGTCTTTTGTATCACTCTCAAATTTTGGGAGATCTTTCATGTGTCCGACTCGAGTTCTTTCCAATTAGTTCCTTTAATCATAATTTTTAGAATTGCAATTATGCAGGAATTTACCCGTTCCGCTTCTCTTGGCTGTGATTCTACCATGGACTTCAATGGAGTGTAAACACCTCACCGTATTTACTGGTAGTACTTGTAGAACTTCAAAATTTCTCAGCCATTCACGTTCTTCTTCTGGCGTGAGAGGTTTTGGATCAATCCTCTTGGGATCATTTTGACATTTTCAGGAATTTTCATGAGAAATTCCCTCATCTGTATTTTCAGAATCTAGGAATATTCCATATTTTCATTATAACTCGAACTTTCGTTCGGTTTAAGCTTTCTCCATTAGTGGATAAATAATATCATTAAGCTTGTTGTTTTGAGATCATATATATAAACTAAACTATCATATTTTAATATCATCTAAAACTAAAATATAAGATGTTGACATAATTCTAATATATAGTGAATAAATTTATTTTTGTTTTAGTGGATATTGAAATTATAACGATAAAATTTCATACGCATTATATTAAATATTTACTTACAAAAAAAATTATCCAAACATACTAATTGTTGGTTAAGCTTGTTTTTAGATAAAATAGAGCAAAATACCATATTTTAATATCATCCAAAATTAAAATATAATATATTGGCTAACAATTATAATATATGGTGAAAATTTTGAAATATAAGCATTTTGTTGTAGTGGATATTGAAATTACAATGATAAAATTTATATGAATTATATTACATATTTATATACAAAAAAATTTACCAGAATGTACTAAATTATTGATTAAGTTTATTTCTGGATAATATAAACTAAAATATTATATTTTAATATCATTTAAAACTAAAATATGAGACAGTACCACACTGTTCTTTTTATTTATCCAAAAAAAAATTATTTTATTCTTAACTCAAATACTCACTTTACCATCATTTTGAGGAATTTTGTAATTTAGATTTCATAATTTTATGATTTTAATATATTAATTTATATTTTATAATATATCATTCGACTAATATAATTCACACAATTGTTAGATCTGATCGGCTAAAATTTTCAATCGATATATAATAAAATAGAATCATTGAGACTATCCACTTAAGCGCCACTTATCCGCAAATGTGGACAATCTGAATGAACTTTATTATGCCAAATGAAATATAATATATTTTTTAGATAAAAATAAAAAAATCATTAGACTTCATCCAAAAGAGATCTTAGCAATATTATCTAACAACTTTGTGGATAAAGAATTAAAAAATATTAAAGTATATTAGTTTTTTATCTTTTATTTTTTTGAAGTATATTCAAT
This sequence comes from Sesamum indicum, assembly GCF_000512975.1. Lineage (NCBI taxonomy): Eukaryota > Viridiplantae > Streptophyta > Magnoliopsida > Lamiales > Pedaliaceae > Sesamum > Sesamum indicum. The sequence continues at coordinate 2,088,973 of NC_026150.1, forward strand.
ATCTTTTTTGATAAATACTGAATAAAATAAAGAAAAAAATCTCTCAAATTTATTTTTAATTTGAATTTCCAAGCAAATGTTTACCGTTGGAGGCTAATTTTTATAAGCATTCTAAATTAAAAAGAAAAAAGAAAAAAGAAAGAAATGCTACCGTTGATTGGCCCACTATATATTACACACTAACATTTGTTATGATTTCATCTTTTCAAACTCTTCGATCAGTTTCCTTCACTTTCTCTCTCTTTGTTCTTGTTTTTCCAGGAGACCAGAGGGAAATCCATTAGACCCGAAGATTACACTAAAGATGGTATACAGGCCTCAGAGGACAGCTCCTCGTCTGCTGGTACATTACTTTGTCTTTAGTACCTGCGGTTTTTTTATTACATCTTCTTGAAGTTAAGCAAAAAGTAAAAGAAAAAGATGAAACCAAGATTACAACTGATCAGTCAATGAAATTTTCTGAAATTCTGTAATAATATATATATATATATATCATCTTCTTACCCTTCCCTTATGCCGTGGATTACGAAAAGGGAACAGTTTTCAGAATTTGATTCTTGTGTTTTTGTGCTTCTCAGAAACTTTTGATATCAATTTTTGTTTCTTCTGCAAAGATATTTTGCTTGTGCAATAAAACTGAAAACTCTCTTGCTCAAATCTTCAATTAATCAACAAATTCCCCCCAAAATCTTAATTCAGATTCTCTCCACCTTTCTTGAAAAGAGTTTTCGGGCTTTTCATGGGATTTTGTAGTATGAAAAGGAAACCCCTGTAGTAAGTATGATAAGACAGCAAGAAAAATCTTGATTGGGGTGAATTAGGTTGGAATTTAGGTATAAGATTAGTCTGATCAAAGTTGATTTAATTGGCATATTTGCAGGAGGCTACAGGAAAAAGAAAAGCGGCGCTAAGGAGGGAAAAGATGAGGCCGGGAAGGTCTACGAGTGCAGGTTTTGTTCCCTCAAGTTCTGCAAGTCTCAAGCCCTTGGAGGACACATGAACCGCCACCGTCAAGGCAACCTCTTTTCATTGCCCTAATTTCAATGTTCTACGTTTTTCTACACATTATAAAATCAAGACAATTTCCATCACTGCATCTTTCTTATTAACCCTCAATAAATAAAAGTAGAGTTGTAAAATACTCCCCTTCGATTTTTCGCCAATTAGTTTTCCTTGTACAGTGGAGCATTGTCTTGTCAATCCCTGTTCTCATTCATGTAAGGAAAATGTTTCTGGGCTACTGTATTTTCTTTTTGTTTTTCTTTGGATTCTTGCTGAAATTTTTTATTTCTTCATTATATTTTCTCAGATAGGGAGACAGAAACCTTGAACAAGGCTCGTCAACTGGTCTTCACTAACGATTTGGCTCCTGCTCACCTAGGTTATGTTTCAAGGTATATGTATGAACTCTCCCCATCCCTTTTCTTCCTTTACTTAATTCATTTTTAAATTTTAGATGTTCAAACTTTGAGATACTAAGAAAACAAAGAAAAGGGCTCAAGGTTCTATATATGTTCTATTACTGATCGATATTCCTTCTACAAATTCTTCAGTGCAATCTTATTCTGTCTTTTTAATTTTTTTTGTTGTTTCTTTTCCCCATTTGGCTGTCATGATTTGAAGTGTTGAGACTATTTTTCATGGGCTCTTGAAAGGATTTTGAGAAATGACGATGTTTGTACATTATTCTAGCAGCTGTAAGTTCTTTCGTGAAAATTTCTGTTGACGTATATTTGACATGAGCATATCTCGTGTTTCCCTTGTTTACACTGTATATCTCCACTCTTTAAATACGAAATAATATTTTTATTTGTTAAAAATAAACATTTCAGATTTATGCATGCATTGAAATTTTAAAAATTTTCACTATATTGAACACAAGAATATTGTGAGATGTTTTTTTATTTTATTCTTCTATCCTCTTGCTTAGCCATATGCTTATCTAGTCTTTCTTTTGTTTTTTTGGGTTTGGGTCTTTCCCTTCTTGTAATGGAATTTAATCACATTTGCGTGTTTTCACAGTGGATTCCCATTTGGTGGTTGATAGTGGAAACCAAACTTGAGACTGCAAGCCATCAGAATTGGTAAGTCTGTGTGAGAGGTTAGTGATGTTTTCGCAAATTTTCTGCAATTTAGCTGCTAGTGATGCTTCCTTCGCTAGCACTTTAGTTTGAAAAAGTTTTGGCTTTGATCGGCAACTGGGAGTCTACTACTTTAGGAGCAGTAAGTTACTACTATTATCTTTGTTACCAGTCAATTTCTGTTGCATATTATGCCTTTGAATTGGAGAATGCCACATGTATTTATGTTGTTATCTTCTATGTCTTGGTTTATTCGTAGTTTTGCCTTATTAGCATGTTTATTGTTAGCAATTATTTTATTGATAGAGATGTCATATTATTTATTGGCAATTATTTTATTTGCAAGCTTATTGTCAGCAGTATTGTCATTGTCTATGTCTTGTTAGTGCCATTAAAATTGTGAATTGTCTAGCATGTTTCAAGTCCCAAAGAGCATCAGATAGATATGACGAGTCATCATTAGAAAATTCCAAAAGTATGTATTCTGCAATTAAAAATGGCGGCCTAACACATGTAGCATGCATATATTTGATTCTACAAGTGAAGCATATTAATAGTATTATAGGTTATGTGTACTCGTTTATTAAAGGTTGAAGGCTTTGGATTTGGTTTTGCAAATTCTGTGTTACCGAAAAACTTTATATTGCTAAAAATTGTGTGGGAATCAAAAGGGTTGAGTAGGATTTAAACACTCAATTGGGACGCATTTTGGCCGCTAAAAGTATGCTTTTTGATGATATTTTCGAACCTAATGTTAACTTGTGTATCTTCATATTCCTCTCGTCAAATTTCTAACCGAAAAGAAACCAATGTCCTTATTAGTTCTTCCTTGCCGACTTTTCTCCCATATTTTGAAATCAAGGAGGCTGAAACCATTAAATTTATACTTTGTAAACTTCAAATCCAAATTTTGTGCGCTGATTTCTTTGAAAAACTCACGTGACCATCATTTTGACTCGGAAAGAATATGATTGGGAATGTTTGAGGTTGTTGAAATGTGAATGGTGCAAGTATAGAGTTGAGACCTAAATTGGAGAGCGAATCTCCCCTTTTTTTGTAAATTTATTCTTGACTAATTCGTCATGTTGGGTTTTCTTCATGAGCTTATTTTGAAACTTTTTGTTGTTATACATTTAAAATTATTGTATGGATTTACAGAAATCATGTTGGTTCATGTTTAACATCTTATGGTTGCAGGTGTATCATAGAAAAATATCGAAAATCTATATTATCCAACTATGAGTTATTTTATTTTGTGGACTTTGGAAAATAAAATACTATGCTAAAGCGTAGAGCGGTTGTCTAGATGCCAATTATAATTTTTTAAGAAGATTTCGTGAATTTTGTAAATATACGTAATCTCAAACATTTGATAAATATTTTTTAATGAACAAATTAATACTAGATATGGGATTTTTTTTAGTTTTATTGAATAATCATCCATAGTATATTTCTAAAAAAATTATTTTCTTTTTTATTCTTTTACTGAGATTTGTTTTCTCTTTGTCAAGTGCTTTGTGTTATCAACTCATGTTTTCAAAATCAGTATCAAAATGCACTAATTTCTTTAAGATAAATTTACAAACTTTGAATATTTTGTGCAATTTTAATAAGTATATAGATGTATTTCATTTACTTGTTTGTGGATAAGTGCCTAAAAAAAGTCACATGTTTTTATTTTCAAAGAAAGTCATTAATTGATCTTTATTGTCATTTAAAGCAGTTTTTGTATTCTTGGAAACACTTTGAAGTTTGAAGTGCATTCGATTTATTACTTTTGAACAAATGAAATTTTTTTCTTTAGAATTCCAAAAAAGTGTATAATTAACTTTGTTGTTGTGATAAATAATTGTATTGATAATACTTAAAGAACTACATGCATTACCTATATTGCTACTCGCCAAGATGTGGTAACAATTTTTTTAAAATGATAGGTGTACAAGTAATATAAAAATAAATAATGAGATTGGCATCTAGACAACCGCTTTATCTTGTAGTGTATGATATTTTATTTCTGAAGTTCAAAAATAAACTAATTTGTGGTTGCGTAGTAGTGATTTTCAATAAATTTTACTATGATACACCTGCAAAGGTTGAACGTTGACATGGACAAATATGGTGTTTCTGTACAATTTGTACAAAAGTTTTAAATGTATGACAACCAAAAGGTTTTGAAAAAGCAAATTGGATAAAACCTAACATAATGAATAATTTGAGAATAAATTAACAAAAACAATGGAGGATTATCTCTCTTTTAGGCATCAACTCCGAACTACCTTGCATTTTTCACATTTAAACTGACCTCAAAGTTCATAATCCTATTACTTCCAAGTTAGAATGTTGAGAATGTGAAGGTTTCATAGAAATCACGTACATTTTTGGATTTGAAGTATACAAAGAAAAAATACAATGGTTTCACCCTTTCTTGAATTTTAAAATATGGAAAAAAAAATCGGTGGAGAATAACTAGATAGGGACAAAGGTTGCGTCTTTGGTTAGAAAAATGGTAGAGAGGAAGAGATAGATACATTAGTTATCATGTTGTTCTAGATAGTGTCAAAAAGCACATTCTTTTTAGCGGTCAATGTGAAACAATTGAGTGTTTGAATCTCCTACTTCAATTCTTAAATTTCCCCGCACAGTTTTTAACGACATGAAGTTATTTTGGCAAGCACATAATTGAGAAATCAAATACAAACTCTAGAGCCATCAATCGTAATAGATGTATTTATTGATAGATACATTATGCATTTTGCTCTTTACAAACTTTAAATGATACTGATATTGTTGATTATGTGCAGGGTAATGCTAGTGAAGATGATCCGACAAGTGTTAGCCAAATGATACAGTCGTCAACTTGCTTCACTAACACACTAGCTTTCATGACACACACAAGAGCCTTGCGGTTCCTTTTTCAGGACATCGACATCTATTATGTTTAGAACAAATTTGACCTATTGTAAATAAAGAATACTTTGTTTGTAGTACTTTTGGTCTTCAGTGGAAAAAGCCTTTGTGATTTAAGTTCCTCTTTTTATTTTATATTCTTTCAATTTTTAATGTGACGCAACACCACTTACAAAGTATTAGAAATATGTCTATATGACTTAAACACGATTAGTGGAAAGAGAGCATTATTTATCAAGCATATCAAATAACTCGTTGTGTTGGATCCAAGAAAGTAGTAATTGCAAGAAACAAGTAAAAGATAGTGTTGCACCATCAAAGTTAGTTGATCTCGTTGTGGCTGAGTTTACCACATCAATGAGGGTTCATGTAATTATTATGGCATAGCTCAACTTATTAAGCAAGTACGGAACCAAATAAAGCAATCCCTAGAATTCATAGTTGAATAGAGAAATATTGGACAATTTGTAGTTCAAAGCAATTAATTTAAGCATTTCATTTACATGCATAAACAATAATAACAACTAATAATAACCTTGAATACACTTAAAACATGGACCTCTCATTCACCAGCCTCTGTCCTGTCTTTTTATGATCTCTGCAATAATCTATTTAACCCAATCATGTCCATATTTATGGGTTGCAGTCAAAAGAATATACTACAAGGAAAGCATTTGCTCTGCAGACCCATGAATGTAAGAAGTTCCAAATGTGTATCCCATCACTCCACATATGAGGAAGTGATTGGTAGAACCTGTTGAATTCAGCTCAAGTTCCATCTCCTTCACATACTGCAACATCTTCTTCTGCTAACTCTGTTTTTGCTACTGTGGTTCTGCAGCGAAGAAGTCGTGTTTCTCCTTCGTTACATTTTTATTAGTTGTGCTTTACACTTTCATTAGTTGGCATTAGTGGCTTAGGTGGCAACTGATTTGGAATCAGAGTTGTTATTTTTGTTTTAGTTAGTTACACAGTTTCTTCTTCACCACCTTTGTATCTGTATTTAAACTGAAATTGTACCAGTTCTCGTTGAATGAATGAAAACACAACTTCAGTCCTCTACATTTCTTGCTCTGTAACCCAATACCCATGGGGCTTATGCCTCATTCTATCATGGTATCAGAGCAATCATCTTGATGGTCTTTGCATACGAAGTGCTTTGAACGATCAATTTCACTCATTTGAACCTTACATTCGATGAGAATGGTGAGCTCATCAACTGATACGCCTGTGTTTCCTTCCATAGCAATTGGAACTGGGAATCATCACATGGTAATGGTTTCTGCTCTATTCAGTGGGAGCAATTGGCTATCCTGGAGTAGGTATATAAGGATAGCTTAAGAAAGCAAGGATAAGTTGCCATTTATCGACGGCACAGGACTACAGCCTGCGATTAGGACTCCTCAACACAGATAGTGGAGGATTACAGACTGTATGGTATGGACATGGATCAACACCATCTCCAAAGACTTGGTAAACGCATACCTGTATGAAAGTTCTTCTAAAAATATCTGGTTGGAGCTTGAAGCAAGGTACGGTGAGTGTGACGGAACTCTGCTATACAAGCTGCAACGCAAAATTAGTTCTATCTGCAAGGTAATATGAGCGTAACTGGTTACTACACTAAATTGAAACAACTTTGGGATGAATTATTATGCCCTTTGCCACCAGCTATGTGTTCATGTGGCATTTGCATTTGCGGATGCAACAAAACCAAGGCGGAACAAAACGATGCGAACCAACTAATACAGTTTTTGATGGGTTTGAATGACTCATACGATAACATTCATAGTCAGATCTAGAACCTCTTCCCCTCGTCAACAAAGCATATTACATGCAACACAAGGGACCTGTGGATAAACGTAGTCTCCTCTGCGAGCACTGCAATAAAATTTCTTGAATACAATGGTTTGTCATTTCTTGAATTTTAAATATGGGAAAAAATTGGTAGAGAGGGAATGGATAGGGACAAAGGTTCTTTTTCGTTAGAAAATGACAATGAGGAAGAGACAGATACACAACTTTAGTTCTGGATGATGTCAAAAATGCATTTTTTTAAGCAATCAATGTGAAACAGTTTTAGTTGAGTGTTTAAATTCCTATTTCAACCTTTGGTTTCTGGCATCGTCCTTAGTGGGACGATGTTATTTTGGTAAGCCTAGAACTGAAAAACGAAATAGACCCTAGAGCCTTGAGATAAACGAGTATGGATAGATCATAGATTATTATAAGTGTGGTATACATTACTGTTAATGTCTCTTGTCTTTTGTTTTCTTCAGGCTGACATTAAATTGCCTTCGAAAGCATGGCTTAAGTTAATATCGATCATCGATTGATGTAATGGATGTGGCAGATCATACAACTCCAGTGACGTTGATATCAAGAAAAGAGTTTCGCCTGGAAAACCTGTCTTGAACTTGCTTCATAATGAAGAACTTGTCTCGGATTGTCTTCCGAGTATGAGCCTCATGGGTTTTCGAGGCGTTTCTTTATGTAAATTAGAACACTTTGTTTATAGAACTTCGCCATTCTCTGTATTATCTGAAAGATTGTACTTGTTTTTTCTTATCTAAGGCAATAAAGATTGTTATTTTTTTTCTGGCCCAAAGATTGTACTTCTTTTACAAATACGAAATTTATATTGAACGACAAGAATAGAAAATTCAATGAAATTGAGAAATATCTTAATTTTCATGAGGTAAGAGTATTAAAATAACAACA
>NC_026150.1:2106681-2110757 GCF_000512975.1 Sesamum indicum
TAAAAGGGTGAGAATGATTTGTAATCCATGTTCCAAGTTTTTTTTTTAATTTATTCTTTATGAGTAATGTAGGGGAGGTTAACTCATAAATTTTTTTAATTTACAAAATTATACAATGTTAAATGATTAATAAAATAAATATTTATGTGTGTTGACTGTAAGGTAACTCTTTTGAATTTTTCATAGTAGATATACCAAGAGGTAGGTCAAGACATAAACATAATATTTAACTAATTTTGGTCTTAAAATAAACTATTATTGTGAATTATGACATCATCAAATTTATAAATTTGGTTGAACCTTTAACAACAACATCTCTGACAATTTTTAGTTGATGCTTAGCTTTTTGACAAACACTCAACTTTCAACAATTTTCAGAATCGTGACTTTATTATTTGAATATGCATGTAACTCTCATACACAAATTAATGTTCATCAATACATTAAAAAAATATAAAATAAAAAGAGAAGAGAGAGAGAGAGATATATATAATTTTAAGATGGAGAGAAAATAATTTTTTCTATAGATCGAACTGTAAACTCCCCTCCAGAGAGAGAGAGAAAATAATCTTTTCCATAGATCGAACTCTAAACTCCCCTCCAGAGAGAGGGAGAGAGAGAAAAAGAGTTTTAAAATGGAGAAGAAATTATCTTTTCTACAGATCGAAATCTATGTAAAAAGAAAAATTTGAGAAAAGCCAATTTGAATTTTTTTTTTTCCGAAAAGCTTGATTTCAAAATTGAAAGGAAAAAACAATGGAATTGTTTTTACACTTTAATATTGAGCACTTACCGATTTTACGTTAGTATTTCTTGTAAAATTTATATTTAAATAAAAGATCTAAACAAAAGAAGAAGGCCAAAGACACAAACATATATTTTTTTTAGAAAAAAAGAAAGAGAAAAAAAATAAAAGATCTGTCATGCCTGAGGGACTCTCAGAGGTACTTGTTGTGATGGTGGTTGTGGAGGGGGTGGTAGAGGTGGTGTCGGAAAATTAAAATCGAGTGGCTCTGGGAAGAGCACACCATTAACTCTCCAACAGCCATAGATATAATCTCTTTCAAGTATTGTTTCCATCTACAAGGGAAAATTGAACATATGTTAGAGCTTATAAAAAATTGTAAAATACAATTGAAAATCAAATGAAGTTGAATTATCGAATAAAGATCTACATTTCTCCCTTCGTTTGAATTGTGCTCCATCTTCACTTGTGTATACAAAGAGTTCTCTGAATGCGTCTGTGTGTGTGAGAGAGAGAGAGTGAGAGTGTGAGAGAGAGAGAGAGAAAGAGAGAGAGAGAGAGAGAGAGAGAGAGAGAGAGAGAGAGAGAGAGAGAGAGAGAGAGAGAGAGAGAGAAAGAGAGAGAGAGAGAGAGAGAGAGAGAGAGAGAGAGAGAGAGAGAGAGAGAGAGAAAGACAATAGGGTGAGTGAGCTATCAATAGACAATTAATTATGTATGTGACAGTGTGTGTGAAATTATAAAAAATGAATGTAATAGAGATAATTCCCATAATTTTGTTTAACAATATCTCACGGACTTGTGAACATATTGTATTGACGTGATACGATTCTTATTATGTGCTATAGAATAACAAATATTGCAAATATTTTTTAAAATATAATTTCTTACGAGTCCTTGAATAAATAGATAGAATGAAATTGCTAATTACAGAAGATTTTAAAGTCAAAATTTAAGGAAAAAGAAAGCAACAACAACAGATAAACAAAACTTTAATACAAAATATGAGTATATTTATGACTGTGTCCAAAATCGGAACATTTATAATGTTAAAACAATTTAAATAACACCAATCTAACTAAATTAGTAAAAATTACTTCTAAATAAAAAAAAAAATCCACCATAAATTTTTAGAGTCCAAAGTTACTCACTAACCATTTATAATTCATGTACCATATGAATAATATAGTAAATCATATAATATACATCATAAAATGTCTTTTCCATGATTCTCTATAAATGTGCTGGAAATTTAAGAGATTTTTAAAAATATAAAGCCTATTGTTAATTAGATTAATGATACATTATCGTAATCAAAGTGTATGTATATAGACTGCATTTTGCATTTTTCCATTTCTGCTATTGTGGAGTGGATACTAAATTTACTATATGGTCTCGGTGCAATATGAAGTTTTAAGTTTTGGTGTAATTATTCATATATTAGTACTCGAATAAAATTTTAGTTATCTATATTTTTCCTAAACAATTTTAGTTGCATATAGAAATGAACAAATATATTAATGATTAGAATTTAGAAGTATATGGATCATTAATATGGTCGTATATGTTCATATATAATTAATATGAATTTTTGTTACGTACATAATTTTCAGTACGGACATGCAATTTTTAATGCGTACGGATATGTAATTTTTGCTGTGTATGGATGGTCATAATTAATTGAGAAAAAATATGATTTTAGTCCTGTGATTTAGGGATTGATATTTTTTGTCTTGTACGAATTGATTTTCTCAATTTAGTCCTATAACTTCAAAATTGCAGCAATTTTATTTTTTGAGCTAATTTGATCAAAAATTGCTCGTGACTTGCACATAACCTAATTAAGTTGCAATTTTATTCTTATCAATCAATTTCGTACAGGATCAAAATTGCCAACACCCTAAGTTACAGGACAAAAAATACAAACCTCTCATAAGTTATAAGATTAAAAATGCAACCACCGTAAATTACAGAACTAAAATTATATATTTTTTCTAGTTAATTCAATATGAATATGAGCTATTTACGATATTCGCATAAAACAACTATATGGAAAAATTATATTTTTTATCATATGTTTTATATCATGAATGATGTATCATATGATGTAGTGTGGTTATGACAAGATCATACATGATAATAACTTTATGTTGAAACATATAACTTGTTACATGAAAGCAAATGATTGGCTACTCTATTATGAACTATAATAAGATGAAAAACAAAAGAAGTCCGACATAGAAGAATTTTCATACTGTTAAGTCTACGAAATAGTGTCAGTTTGATTTCAGTATATCTTTTATAATATGTGTCAACTTAACTAACATACCCATGAAGCTGCATAAATTAATATATTTTTTGTATCTACTTAAATAAAAAATATGTGTCGTTATACTCAACTAACATATCTTCTATATGAAGCTAACTAATAGACACATAGTTAAGAAACACGAGCTGTTATATCGACCAACATATATTCTTTATCTACTTAATTAGGATACACATAGTTAAGAGACACGTACAATTATATTAACTAATATAGACACGTAGTTGTATTAACTAACATATCGTTCTGTATCGACTTAACTAAGAGATACGTGCAGTATATTAACTAATGTACTTTGTCTATCTACTTAATTAAGAGATGCATGTAGGTATATTAACTAATGCACCTCACTAATATATTAAAAAAAAAAAGAAAGAAAAGAAGAGAGAGAGAGAGAGAGAGAGAGAGAGAGAGTTTTAATGAATTGGTTTCTTCTTTTTCTTGTTTATTTCGTTTTAGTAAATTATTTTACCGTTATGGCAAACGGCATTTTATTATTTTTTGCAAATTATTCTGACGATAAATATAAGCCAGAATCTGAGAATCACTCTCACAACACGGCAGAAGAACTGTCTCGCCTCTTTCTTCTCTTCTTTCCTTTTCTTCTAATTTCATGCTTCCACTTCCGGGACTAACAACATCTCTCCCAATTTCTGAACGAATGGATTGAGTAAAAGTTTCGCAATTCCTCTTTTTCCATTTGTAGTTTCTTGCTTTCTTGTATCAACAGAAATTTTACTAATGGTTCTAATATCCTTTCAGGATCCAAGATTCATACGGCTGATAACAGATGATGAAGTTCCCCCCAATGAAGGACCAAATCTGAGGGGATAGAAAAAAAATCAAGATTCCACCGGTGAAATCCTCAAGCATGTGGGTGGGTTGACTTGAGTTTCTCAAGAAATGAATCGTCAATTGCTTGGGCAACCCTTGTGGTTTTGGACATTTCTACTCTTGAAGTCGTGCATCAAGATTCCTCCATTATTAAGGTTCGAATTCCTCATGTTC
>NC_026150.1:2113495-2134254 GCF_000512975.1 Sesamum indicum
TATTTATTAGCAATTATTTTATTTGCAAGCTTATTGTTAGCAGTATTATCATTGTCTATGTTTTGCTAGTGCCATTAAAATTGTGAATCGTCTAGCATGTTTCAAGTCCCAAAGAGCATCAGATAGATATGACGAGTCATCATTAGAAAATTCCAAAAGTATGTATTCTGCAATTAAAAATGGTGGCCTAACACATGTAGCATGCATATGTTTGATTCTACAAGTGAAGCATATTAATAGTATTATAGGTTATGTGTACTCGTTTATTAAAGGTTGAAGGCTTTGGATTTGGTTTTGCAAATTCTGTGTTACCGAAAAACTTTATATTGCTAAAAATTGTGTGGGAATCAAAAGGGTTGAGTAGGATTTGAACACTCAATTGGGACACATTTTGGCCGCTAAAAGTATGCTTTTTGATGATATTTTAGAACCTAATGTTAACTTGTGTATCTTCATATTCCTCTCGTCAAATTTCTAACCGAAAAGAAACCAATGTCCTTATTAGTTCTTCTTTGCCGACTTTTCTCCCATATTTTGAAATCAAGGAGGCTGAAACCATTAAATTTATACTTTGTAAACTTCAAATTCAAATTTTGTGCGCTGATTTCTTTGAAAAACTCACGTGACCATCATTTTGACTCGTAAAGAATAGGATTGGGAATGTTTGAGGTTGTTGAAATGTGAATGGTGCAAGTATAGAGTTGAGACCTAAATTGGAGAGCGAATCTCCCCTTTTTTTGTAAATTTATTCTTGATTAATTCGTCGTGTTGGGTTTTCTTCATGAGCTTATTTTGAAACTTTTTGTTGTTATACATTTAAAATTATTGTATGAATTTACAGAAATCATGTTGGTTCATGTTTAACATCTTATGTTTGCAGGTGTATCATAGAAAAATATCGAAAATCTATATTATCCAACTATGAGTTATTTTATTTTGTGGACTTTGAAAAATAAAATACTATGCTAAAGCGTAGAGCGGGTTGTCTAGATGCCAATTAAAATTTTTTAAGAAGATTTCGTGAATTTTGTAAATATACGTAATCTCAAACATTTGATAAATATTTTTTAATGAACAAATTAATACTAGATATGGGATTTTTTTTTAGTTTTATTGAATAATCATCCATAGTATATTTCTAAAAAAATTATTTTCTTTTTTATTCTTTTACTAAGATTTGTTTTCTCTTTGTCAAGTGCTTTGTGTTATCAACTCATGTTTTCAAAATCAATATCAAAATGCACTAATTTCTTTAAGATAAATTTACAAACTTTGAATATTTTGTGCAATTTTAATAAGTATATAGATGTATTTCATTTACTTGTTTGTGGATAAATACCTAAAAAAGTCACATGTTTTTATTTTCAAAGAAAGTCATTAATTGATCTTTATTGTCATTTAAAGCAGTTTTTTTATTCTTGGAAACACTTTGAAGTTTGAAGTGCATTCGACTTATTACTTTTGAACAAATGAAATTTTTTTTCTTTAGAATTCCAAAAAAGTGTATAATTAACTTTGTTGTTGTGATAAATAATTGTATTGATAATACTTAAAGAACTACATGCATTACCTATATTGCTACTCGCCGAGATGTGGTAACAGATTTTTTAAAATGATAGGTGTACAAGTAATATAAAAATAAATAATGAGATTGGCATCTAGACAACCGCTTTATCTTGTAGTGTATGATATTTTATTTCTGAAGTTCAAAAATAAACTAATTTGTGGTTGCGTAGTAGTGATTTTCAATAAATTTTACTATGATACACCTGCAAAGTTTGGACGTTGACATGGACAAATATGGTGTTTCTGTACAATTTGTACAAAAGTTTTAAATGTATGACAATACAAAGGTTTTGAAAAAGCAAATTGGATAAAACCTAACATAATGAATAATTTGGGAATAAATTAACAAAAACAGTGGAGGATTATCTCCCTTTTAGGCGTCAACTCCGAACTACCTTGCATTCTTCACATTTAAACTGACCTCAAAGTTCATAATCCTATTACTTCCAAGTTAGAATGTTGAGAATGTGAAGGTTTCATAGAAATCACGTACATTTTGGATTTGAAGTATACAAAGAAAAAATACAATGGTTTCACCCTTTCTTGAATTTTAAAATATGGAAAAAAAAATCGGTGGAGAATAACTAGATAGGGACAAAGGTTGCGTCTTTGGTTAGAAAAATGGTAGAGAGGAAGAGATAGATACATTAGGTTATCATGTGGTTCTAGATAGTGTCAAAAAGCACATTCTTTTTAGCGGTCAATGTGAAACAATTGAGTGTTTGAATCTCCTACTTCAATTCTTAAATTTCCCCGCACAGTTTTTAACGAGATGAAGTTATTTTGGTAAGCACATAATTGAAAAACCAAATACAAACTCTAGAGCCTTCAATCGTAATAGATGTGTACAGATAGATACATTATGCATTTTGCTCCTTACATACTTTAAACGATACTGATATTGTTGATTATGTGCAGGGTAATGCTAGTGAAGATGATCCCCACAAGTGTTAGCCAAATGATCTAGTCGTCAACTTGCTTCACAATAACACAACCATCAAAGTGTAGTTGATCTCGTTGTGGCTGAGTTCACCACATCAATGAGGGTTCATGTAATTATTATGGCATAGCTCAACTTATTAAGCAAGTACGGAACCAAATAAAGCAATCCCTAGAATTCATAGTTGAATAGAGAAATATTAGACAATTTGTAGTCCAAAGCAATTAATTTAAGCATTTCATTTACATGCATAAACACGGCAAACAACTAATAATAACCTTGAATACACTTAAAACATGGATCTTCCCATTGGACCTCTCATTCACCAGCCTCTGTCCTGTCTTTTTATGATCTCTGCAATAATCTATTTAACCCAATCATGTCCATATTTATGGGTTGCAGTCAAAAGAATATACTACAAGAAAAGCGTTTGCTCTGCAGACCCATGAATGTAAGAAGTTCCAAATGTGTATCCCATCACTCCACATATGAGGAAGAGATTGGTAGAACCTGTTGAATTCAGCTCAAGCTCCATCTCCTTCACATACTGCAACATCTTCTTCTGTTAACTCTGTTTTTGCTACTCTGGTTCTGCAGCGAAGAAGTCGTGTTTCTCCTTCGTTACATTTTTATTAGTTGTGCTTTACACTTTCATTAGTTGGCATTAGTGGCTTAGGTGGCAACTGATTTGGAATCAGAGTTGTTATTTTTGTTTTAGTTAGTTACACAGATTCTTCTTCACCGCCGTTGTATCTGTATTTAAACTGAAATTGTACCAGTTCTCGTTGAATGAATGAAAACACAACTTCAGTCCTCTACATTTCTTGCTCTGTAACCCAATACCCATTGGGCTTATGCCTAATTTTATCATGGTATCAGAGCAATCATCTTGATGGTCTCTGCATACGAAGTGCTTTGAACGATCAATTTCACTCATCTTAACCTTACATTTGACGAGAATGGCGAGCTCATCAACTGATACGCCTGTCTTTCCTTCCATAGCAATTTGAACTGGGTCATCACATGGTAATGGTTTTGCTCCATTCAATGGGAGCAATTGGCCATCCTGGAGTAGGTCTATAAGGATAGCTTTAGAAAGCAAGGATAAGTTGGCATTTATCGACGGCACAGGACTACAGCCTGCGATTAGGACTCCTCAACACAGATAGTGGAGGATTACAGACTATATGGTATGGACATGGATTTTGAACACCATCTCCATGGACTTGGTAAACGCATACCTGTATGCAAGTTCTTCTAGAAATCTCTGGTTGGAGTTTGAAGCTAGGTACGGTGAGTGTGACGGAACTCTGTTATACAAGGTGCAACGCAAAATTAGTTCTATCTGCAAGGTAATATGAGCGTAACTGGTTACTACACTAAATTGAAACAACTCTGGGATGAATTATTATGCCTCTTGCCACCAGCGATGTGTTCATGTAGCCTTTGCATTTGCGGATGCAACAAACCAAGGCGGAACAAAACGATGCGAACCAACTAATACAGTTTTTGATGGGTTTGAATGAATCCTACGATAACATTTGTAATCAGACTTTAGTTCTAGAACCTCTTCCCTTCGTCAACAAAGCATATTACATGGTGCTACGGGTTGAGAGACAAAGGATGGTGAACTCAGAATACTCTAATATAGGGGAAGGATCTGCCACGAAAGCATATGAGCAAAGGTATTCTGCCTCTAATACAGGACCTCGATAATTCATGCGACACAAGGGACCTATGGATAAACGTAGTCTCCTCTGCGAGCACTGCAATAAAATTTCTTGAATACAATGGTTTGTCATTTCTTGAATTTTAAATATGGGAAAAAATTGGTAGAGAGGGAATGGATAGGGACAAAGGTTTCTTTTACGTTAGAAAATGACAATGAGGAAGAGACAAATATACAACTTTGGTTCTGGATGATGTCAAAAATGCATTTTTTTAATCAATCAATGTGAAACAGTTTTAGTTGAGTGTTTAAATTCCTATTTCAACCTTTGGTTTCTCACATCGTCCTTAGTGGGACGATGTTATTTCGGTAAGCATAGAACTGAAAAACCAAATAGACCCTAGAGCCTCGAGTCTTAATAATTGAGTATGGATAGATCATAGATTATTATAAGTGTGGTATACATTACTGTTAATGTCTCTCGTCCTTTGTTTTCTTCAGGCTGACATTAAATTGCCTTTGAAAGCATGGCTTAAGTTAATATCGATCACCGACTGATGTAATGGAAGTGGCAGATCATACAACTCCAGTGACGTTGTTATCAAGAAAAGAGTTTCGCCTGATAAACCTGTCTTGAACTTGCTTCATAAGGAAGAACTTGTCTCAGATTGTCTTCCGAGTACGAGCCTCATGGGTTTTCGAGGTTTTTCTTTATGTAAATTAGAACACTTTGTTTATAGAACTTCGGCATTCTCTGTGTTATCTGAAAGATTGTACTGGGTTTTTTTTTTATCTAAGGCAATAAAGATTGTTAGTTTTTTTCTGGCCCAAAGATTGTACTTCTTTTAGAAATATGAAATTTATTTTGAACGGCAAGAATAGAAAATTCAATAGAATTGTGAAATATCTTAATTTTCATGAGGTAAGAGTATTAAAATAACAACAAAGAAAATACCTAAATTTCAAGGAATTGTATGCATAAGGTTTTAATTGTAAGATTTATATATGCTTCACAATATTGGTTTATAAAACATACGAGCTCGTTAAGTTTATTTGTTTAGGGCATCAAGAAGTCCGAGACTTCAAAAATACCTTTTTAACGCTTTTTACATAATAATCTTTATTAATTTTATCTAGCATGAGTTAAAAGTAAAGAAATTTGTAGTAAAATAATACGAGTTTCTTTTTTATATATATATTTTTCGACACTACCAAGAACTAGGGCTGCAACCGAACCGACCTCGGCGAGCCAAAAAAATTGGCTGGAGCTCGAGCTCAATTCACACGTACCGAGCTCGAGCCCGAGCCTAATTAATTTTTTTAAGAATATTTGAATTTAAAAAAAATATGAACTATTGTAGCATTTGAAATATATTATTAAAAAATCTAAATAAGAACTAGGAAGAAAATTTTCACAAAAAGATCAAAAAGAAGCAATACCATGAAAGAAAATTGGAAGCCATGAAAAATCATTTGGTATAATCATTTAACGAGAAGTAACCAAAGTTTCATACCACTACTTAGTTTTTGACTAACATAGACACATTCATATAAATTATATTAAATATTTATTTTAAAAAAAATTATCAAAACGTATTAAATTTAGGAGATATTGACTAATAGTTCTAATATATAGTGAATAATTGCATTTTGATGTAATAGATATTGAAATTGTAACAATAAAATTCATATGCATTATATTAAATATTTATTTACTACAAAATTAGTAAAACATACTAAATTATTAATTAAACTTGTTCTTAGATAATAAAAATCAAAATATCGTATTTTAATATAATATAAAACTAAAATATGATATATTAACTAATAACTCCAATATATGGTGAATTTAGAAATAAATGAATTTTGTTGTAGTAGATATTAAAATTATCACGATAAAATTTATATGCATTACATTAAATACTTATTTACATCGATACTCACCTCTTCGGGAGCATATTTTGACAATCTCACAAATTGAAACTCATACTCAGCAACAGATAAATTATTCTGCTTTAATTCAAGGAATTCAACTTTCTTACGGTTTCTGTAGACCGGTGGAGTATATTTGTCAGCAAATTCTTTCAAAAAGTCATTCCACTTCAAAGTGACAGGTCGGTTCTTGCTTCTTGGAACTGTTTCCCACCAGTCTAAGGCGTCTTTCTATAGTAAGGACACTGCGTATCTCAACTTTTGCTTAGAAGTACACTCAATTCTGTCCAACACACTTTCCGTGTTTCTCAACCATTCTTCTGCTTCTGCGGGATCAGTTGTACCTGCAAATACCTTCGCCCCTTGTCTCCTCACTATTTCATAATTTTTATCAATAACTACATCCTGTGGTTGGGGTTGTGGCGGTGGAGCCATCCTCTACATCATTTCTAGAAATTGTTGCATAAAGGGGTTCATTTCTGGCTGTGGGGTATTTCTATTTTGGGATTCTAACCCTCGATGTTCTGATGCAGAATCATGACCCTTCACAGACTCTAATGACTCAGTTGGGCCAACAGCGTTTTCCCTTTACGCTTCATTCCAATATGAAATACGCACATGTAAGTAGATTTCTAATATTTACCTCTTGTATAATATCACATTCATCTATTATCCTTGGAAAATCTAATCATTGCTCTGATACCACCTAATGTAGCAACCCCTAATGCTACTAGGGCTATATCTTCTCTAAACGTCATATTTATAGTAACCCCTGTATCCATATATATAAATATGCACATAATCATCTAATCAATATGCATACGTAATCCCAACATCATAACATGCATAACCAACTTACAACATCATATATAAATATCAAACACCACAAGTAATCCCCACGCTTACGTTCTCTCTATACAAACAAAATACGATTGTACTCCAACTGACAAAGAGGAGAAAACTGCATACTGGCCCGACCTGCCTGAGTATAGCGTGTAGACCTAATTTTCGACAGGTAGACACCTCATAGTCTATTCATGAAAGAAAATGTCAGCAGAAGAATGAGTCTGCCATTCAGTAAGTAAATAACCAGTCCTATCTATATATATATATCAAACACAACCTCAAACAAGATAAGTAAGCTACATGCATGAAATACAATTAATTTAATTCCAACATAATCAGCTGCATCGCACCACAAAGCCAACTCACAATAAAACAACCAATTAAACTCTTTTTCTTTTAGTTTTCTTATCAGAAGGTGATATCGTATTTTTCCCATCAACCCAATCTCACCGTTATATAAATTCAAGTGAATCCCTTGACGCTCATCAATCTCATTTCACTTATACCCCCATGATTTCTAACCAGAAATCTAGGGCTGTTGTAGGTAGAGATTCCAAGCTCGATGAGTCCAAGACTAATATGCTCTTTGATAATCATCTGCATATCTTTCTTGTCTTCCATTTTCATCTAGATAGGTTTATATCGAACGTACTCGTACTTGCATTCTTCCTTGACCTTCAGAGTAGCTTCGATCTTGTTCCTATCCCACCATGCCAGACGGTTTTCATTGAAGTTCCTCTCGATGAGCGTCTTGATATTCTCAAGATAATGTCTGCTTTCCTCGCTGGTATCTAGCAATTTTATTTTCAGTAGTGCTTCCTTAAAGTTTCTAATTTCCTCTTCAGATTCCTTAAGAAGCTATTGCTATCTGTGAGTCCATATAGCCTGAAAGACAAAATAATCTTACCAAATTTTCTCTTATCCTGCAATTTTGGATGTGTTAATCTGGCATCAAAATCACCATGTTTGTTGCGAAAATTTATAGGCATTATCCTGTTAAATGCCTTTTCTCTTCGCAACACCTATATCTCACTACCACAATTAGAAGTAAAGATTAACAGATTCTATCCTGCATATATCTTGCAAATGTTTGAATGAAATTGTTACTTAACAAGATATCAGCACATGTATCATGAAAGTAAATAAGAGTGTTTTTACCCTAAACCAGGGCGATCCAAATGTTCCTCCGATCATGATCTTGACTTCTTGTATTCTCTTATTTAGTATCAGGATTTTTTGTAAAAAAATCCCTTCCTGCAATAACGGCTAAGGTTTCCCTTGCCTCCTTAGAGAAAACTCTAGATTTTGTCGTGTAAATTCCTAATCCTGAATCATAATAGGCTGCAGAAATATTCTGTCTTATATTGATCATATAACATACCAACAGATATGTATATAGAGAAGGGGCTCGTCATTCAATCTTTATTGTCAAGTTCTAAAGTAGTTGTTCCTCTCTTGATGGTTGCAACCCATTCATCTATCAACTTTTCGGTACTTCAAATTTCGATAAAGTTTAAGTTAAGTATAGCACCATATAGATGCAAGGGCTAAAGCATGGTCCTTGCCCAAGGTGTATTTTCAGGCACCCTTCTCGGATTTCTTTCTGGATTTTCATTTAGCCTGATTCCCACAAATGTTGGGGTGACATTAGTGTGGAAATCCGCACTCTCTCTCGTCAGATGATCCTGTGGAGGATCATTGGAACATGTGCTTCCCTCCGGCGGTGGTAGTGCTGGAGTGACTTCATTGATTTGGTTATTGACTAAGTCCACAATCCCAAGTTGGGGAAAGGACTCTGTCAATTATGGTAGATCTAATAGATCTGCTCTTGTTACCTCCATTATTTTATAGTGCAATGATCAGATCTTCTCTGAATTTCGATTTTAGAACCTCCGTGGCCTTCCCCTTTTGATGTAAAAGAGGTACTGTCCCAAGGGCGTCCCTGATTCGCTCTTGCCTGGATTTTGAGGTCTCAAGGCTCTCCCTTTAGTTTCTCTTCAGATCTGCAACTTCTGCCTTCAGATCTGTAAGGTCCTTGTGTAGATTGGGAAAGATCTTAAGGACCTCTCTAACCAAATACCAAACTTATTCTTATACATCCAACCAAAATACTAAATCCATATCTCTAATACTGTCGGACTATATATATTTACGTGGATTTTAACGTATTGAAAAATATCAATAATTTCTTAGTGTGATGGTTCATACTAATATCACACAAACAAGTTCAAAATCATGGACTTGAGCCCACCAAATATACGAGTATTATATCAATTTATATTAATTTATTTTATTATTTTTAGTTATCGGAAGTCTTGTAGGGATTGTCTTGAGCTAAAAACCTTATGTTGATTGACACTTTCTTTCCATACCCAAGTCATTCCATTTAAATTTAGGAGAGGATAAGACAAAGAATCAAGGCATTAATTATTTCCAAATCAAATTAATGTATTAATCAAATATTGACGTCCTGATGGAGTCAACGCATTGATCAACATTATTAAAATATTAATGTAATTACATCAATAATAATAAAAAAAAGGGCATAAAGATATAAATCGTTATACACAAATCATTCCATACGCATCAATTGCCCCAAAACATCTTAGATCCAATTTCACTATAAAAAAACGTATATCGAGAAGTTGGACTAAACTATCAACAACTGAGATTCTGCATAATCAATAAGATTAAAATCTCACAATCAAAATTATGGTAGAACTGAATTCCACTAATAATGTGTAAACTATAGGAGCGGAGGAAAAAATAGCAAAGTTTGTTAAAAGTTCTAGTTGAAGAAAAGTCTCGTCATGTTCTCTTAACTCGTGTCGTTTCTTCGTATTTTTCCTCTCTTTTTCTCCTTATCCTCCCATCCTACTTTTGATATTTGTCTCAATTAAATATATTCGTTGATTTGAATTATCGATGTATCGAATAATTTTTTATTTGAATATATTGAATTATATAACGAATGGCATATTATTGGAAAAGACAAAGGTTAGGCCAAACTCAATTATTTACCAATGACTAAAAAATTAGTGCTAAAATACTTCTAATTACGTGATTGACATTAGTTTGTACGGATTGATTAACTTCAAGACCACCGTTGAAAAAAAATAATAACGTGTGCACAATCAAAAAAAAAATGGTGAAAAGTTGACTTACAATGTAAAGGCAGTGCAGATAAACGCGATTTATGTCTGCAAGGTTCCAGCAACTTCTACCTGTTTCACATGTTCAATTTAATAATAAGTCGCTAATCACTTTTTGATTCATATGCTTATCTCTCTCTCTCTCTCTCTCAACAGATTCATAATTATCTGATGACGTTAAGGTTCAATTTTTATTTTGTATTTAGACCTAAGCAATTGTCTACTTTAGACATACATCATTTGTATTTGGGCAATATATATATATATATATATATATATTCGAATCAGATTCGATCGAATCAAACTAACTATCTAAGAAGTGTAATATATTTGTTATGTGATTGATCGCTTTCTCTTAACTGTACACCAATCACACGACAAGTGTATTACACTTGCCATATGATTGATTCAAATTTGACCGAATCAAATTCGAACTAGAATTTTTCAGGACAATATTGTCACGGTATCTGATATTAAAAAATTCAGTGTCATATTCATTAAATCAGAATGGTAAACAAGGTATGTAAAGTGTATTCAACCTTATTAAATATTAATAGAGACTATCTTTTTTTGTAGTAAAATGTGTTTAGGTTCATGGCCGGTATAAATCTGGGCTAATTTATATAAATAATAAATATAATAAAATCTAAAAATTACAATTATATCCCAATTTGGGGTATAGTTGTAAACATGCACGAGTTGTTAGCTGGACAAACTACTCACTTTTTATTTATTATTTATATAATCGATACTTATAATTAATTATTAATCATAATATTTAATTAATATTTTAATTTCTAATATAATAATTAATCAATAATATTGCTTCGAATATGATATTTTTATTTTTTATTTATTAATATGAAAATCATAAATATATAAACCATTTGTAACGACTAATTAACTCCATTTACATTCCACAATATATATATATATATTCAAATATTAGCTTCATTTATTTGTCATCTAATTTTTTTAAATAAAACAAATAACATAATTTTTATTCACATTATGAGTATATATTACATAAAACAGAAAATTAAATATAATTTTTTTTAAAAAATAAACTAAAAAAACGGTAAAATGTACATCACCTGAAATTGAGATGTGAGTTGTGAGATGAGCATTTGAATTTTGAGCGTTGTGCAATTACACCACCTCAATTATTCCTATGGAAAAATTTATTGAGGGGCCACCTAACTAATTTCCTTTCAGGGTATAATTAAAAAATAAAAAAAAGTCAATTGCATCGTAGTAATTTTAAAAATAATATAGGAGCATTTTTGTCAATTAAAAAGTCACAAAAATATTATACGTAAAAATCAAGTCCGAACACACAATTCAGTGGCCCATGACATATAAATTTTATTTTATTCTTTTAGATTGATTATTCTAGTAGATTTTTTG
The DNA here is from genome assembly GCF_000512975.1 of Sesamum indicum. Taxonomy (NCBI): domain Eukaryota; kingdom Viridiplantae; phylum Streptophyta; class Magnoliopsida; order Lamiales; family Pedaliaceae; genus Sesamum; species Sesamum indicum. The sequence goes on from NC_026150.1 coordinate 2,125,008, forward strand.
TACTGTTGATCTCTAAAATTATTATCTTTATTTGTTCTACTTTTAAATTTTCAACACTTTAACTTATTAATACTCTTTGTTTATTTTTTTAGATTTTATTTTAAGTTATTTTTGAATTTATTATCATCTGAGTTTATTAATATAAGCTTGTTTATCAATTATTATTTAAGTTCGTTCTATAGTCTTAACTATTGTTTTTTTTTTGTGTAGTTTAATTTATTATTATTTTTATTTTGTAATACAATCATAAATTTAAGTAATTGATTTTAAAAAAAAAATTCACTTTCCTAAAACATAAAAATAAGACAGATGTATTGGGATCTGATTTGGACTTGATCTGGGCCTGATCCAACCCTCAATAGGAGTTGATTTATGAATTGGGCCTGAATTTATAAATCGATGTCGTTGAAAATTCCGAAGCCAAGATCACTTTAGAACAATCATAAAATAGTAAGTCGATCTTAGACGAGCGTTTTTGTACTGATTGATACTGAGTGCACCTTAAATTTCAAAACCTATATCTCATGTGATTGTATATCTAAATTCATACCACATTCAAATACTCTTTTGTTAGATCAATAAATATTTAATAGGCCTTTCATTAAATAGAAAAAAAATTAAATTACAATTAACTTCCTCAAACTTTATTATAATTATAAATACTTATAAATACTAATTTTGTTGGTATCCTAATTTTTTATCATTATGTAATTTTTGAATGAAAAAATAAAAATATACACTTTTTATTCTTTTAGTCCATAAAAGAATGCAAAAAAAAATTAAAATAAGAATTATTTCACAATTCACAAGGACATTTGGTTAGTTTATCATAAAAAATAAATAAAAATTCAACAAAAACTAACATCATGAACTAGTTGATAAACAGATATTAATGTTAATTTTTAAAATTAATTACAATTATAACAAATTTTATCACCAACCCGCTAACCATATAATTACATAATTGAAACAACTCCTCCATGCACTTCACATTCCCCCATCCCCCGCCCAATAAATAAATAAAAATAATGAAGTAAATCATATTTTCAGCGACAGGCTGCCAACACCAAATTAGAGATAGCTTTGAAAATTAGAGACAGATTGGAAATAACATATATATATATGAGCAAATAAAATAGTAATGGTGGTGATTTTTTGATTGAGTTATTATTAATTTTTATTTTTACATGAAATTTTATAAATATATGAATTAAATTAGTGATGTCAATTTGTAATGTTTGATTTAACACTTATAATTTATTAGCATTTAATTATATGTTACTTTGTGACGGTTAAATTTCCCGTACATTAAATTATATTTAACTCAACTTAATTCTTTTTTTATTAGAAAATACAAATGAAGAAAAGAACCCTTACTAGTTTAGGAAATATGGTGATAATCAATTATATCCATTTATTTTATATTAATAAGTATCAATAATAAATAAATTATAATAACTTATTTCAATTCAAATAATAGAGCAATATAATTAAAATTAATAAATAAATTATAATAATTCATATAAAATGTAACAAATATATACACATCATTTGAAATTCGAACCAATAACTTCATGTGAGCTCAGTTATAACCTTAACTATTAAATTAAAATATTATTTATAATTTCATCCATATATTATTGATATGATTTTGGGAAATAAGTGTATATATATTATAGCCTGGAAGATGTATATTATTCCAATCTTATACTCAACTTTCCATCTCTTACACCAATCATTTATACTACGATTTCATCATCTCCCCGCAGTCCGCCATTAATGGCGAACTCTCTCTCAAATACCGCTCTCACCTTCACGAGATCACTCTTCCAGCCCGAAAAACAATGTTCCTTATCCGTTTTAACCCAAAAATTCCAGCCCGCAAGCCCGAGAATTCTCGATCAGCTCTCGACGAGAAGGCTTACACCGCCCCCAGCTGTGTCCAAAACCAAGGAAGCGTTATCATCCATCATTCACGAGCTGGAGAGAGAAGAATCAACAGCCAAAAATAAGCAGCGGAATGAGAGGGAACTAGCCGATTGCTGGAGCGAAATGCTCGGCGAAGATGACTGGGCCGGGTTGCTCGACCCGATGGACCCCTTGCTCCGCAACGAGCTGATCAGGTACGGCGTCATGGCTCAAGCCTGTTACGACGCTTTCGACTTCGATCCGTATTCCAAATACTGCGGGAGCTGCAGATTCACCCGGCGCGAGTTCTTCGAGCGGCTCGGCATGGCGGAAGCCGGGTACGACATCACGCGGTACCTCTACGCGACTTCCAATATTAACTTGCCCAACTTCTTCAAAAACTCCAGATGGCCTAAAGTTTGGAGCAAAAACGCTAACTGGATCGGGTATATTGCAGTTTCCAACGACGAGACATCGAAGAAGTTAGGGCGGCGCGACATCTGCGTGGCGTGGAGGGGCACCGTCACGCGGCTTGAGTGGGTGGCTGACTTGATGGACTTCCTGAGGCCAATCTCAAGTGATAAAATCCCGTCCCCGGATCCAACAGTGAGAGTCGAATCGGGGTTCCTGGATCTGTACACGGACAAGGATGAGAGCTGCAAATACTGCAAATTCTCGGCGAGGGAGCAAATCCTGACGGAGGTGAATCGGCTGATCAACGAAGTGTACCCCAAGGAAGAAGTGAGCGTGACAATAACAGGACACAGTTTGGGGGGTGCATCAGCGTTGTTGAGCGCATACGATATCGTGGAGACGGGGATAAACGTGCGGGGGGATAGCAGGGCGGTGCCGGTGTGCGTGTTCACGTTCGCGGGGCCGAGGGTGGGGAATGCGAGGTTCAAAGCGAGGCTGGAGTTGTTGGGGGTGAAAGTGTTGAGAGTGGTGAATGTTCACGATGTGGTGCCCAAGTCACCGGGGCTGTTGGTGAATGAGAAAGCGCACCCATTGGTGATAAAGATGGCAGAGAATTTCCCGTGGAGTTATGTACATGTGGGAGTGGAGCTGGCTTTGGACCACAAGAATTCACCCTTCTTGAGGCATGATGGGGATCTCGTTTGTGCGCATAACTTGGAAGCCCACCTCCACTTGCTTGATGGGTTAGTATCCCTTTCCTTGTTAATTTTTGCTTTTTGCCCGTTCAACATACAATAAGTCTTTACTTTTTGAGGTGGCGGGGGTGTAAGGTAGGGTTATACATTTTTCTGCGATCCAACCGTGAATATTAATTTGTAATTAAATTGAAAAGAAATTTAAAACTCTTTCGAATCTTATAAACTTAGTATGGAGTTGTCAATTATATGATTTTGTCTTTTTTATCTTAGAATTTTCGAACACAACATGATTAATGTCGTTTTATGCAATATCTCAGTCATTTCATTTCAACAGGTGGACTATGTCTTGTTATTGAATCATGGAAGCAATTGGAATTAGAGTATATATATAAAAGTCCACCCCATTATTATTCTAACATGCATATGAACAAGCAAGCGGCATATATATAATTAGTTGCGCCAGGTTGTGTTTTTCAATATTCGACGTATTTAATTTTAATTTATAGGCAAGAATTTGATTGGGTAATAATGAATATATGGTTTGTGAAGATACCATGGGAGGGGGGAGAGATTCAGGCTGAATGGAAGGGATTACGCGTTGGTGAACAAGGACTGTGATTTCTTGAAAGATGAGTTTGAAATCCCACCAAACTGGAGGCAAGATCACAACAAAGGGATGGTCAAGAATAAAGAGGGGCGGTGGGTGCAGCAAGAACGCGCCGTACATGATGATCATCCTGCCGATATGCATCATCACCTCAACAAACTAGGCCTTCCATCCAATAATATATAGCTGAGTTATTAGCGCAGTTTGATTGGTATGTCAGATGGGTGATCTCTCTCTATATATATATATATATTATATACATGCTTGTTGAAAAAAAACCAGAAAAACTCAAATAACTCACACATGGTACATGTAAATGTTAAAATACAACCATATACATTAAATTAAATAATGGTGAATCAAAGAGGGTTTGAAGATTTATCTTGATTTTTAATAAGGACAGCCTTTATTGTTATGTTTTTTAATGCAAATTGTCGACTTCGAGGTTCGTTTGATGGGATGAACTCAAGTCATGACAAAATCATGTGGGGTCATTGGTAATCGTAACTCGGGTTGGGCAGTCCATATTTAGAAAACAAATCAGATCATCATATTCTCGATCACTCTAACAACGTTAAATAAATGGGAAACAGCTACTACTACTCATAAATAATTGTACACAAATATATATATATATATATATATATATATAGTTCCATTTTTTTAAATTATTACTTAGAAGGATGTGACTGAAGATAAGATCTCGACATGAGGATCACGTTGATTTTAAAATAGACAGCATTACCCAGAAAGAATCTTATTAATTTTTGTATATAGCGAAACCAATTATGTTACCCTCCTTTCCGAATCTTTTCCTTCATTTCTTAGTAAAATTGTTGACCAACTAATTAACTACTTTTTTTAATTTTTCTAGAATATGATGGTGAAAAAATTAATTACTTCCTTCAAATATATATTATTATTATTATTACGATTGTTATCATGCCACTTTTTATCTAATATTTTTTATTTTATGTTTTTCTTTTCCCTCGGGCAATGGCACATGCCTATGAAGAAAATTGTTTCGTCGTTTGATTCCGTTCAAAATGAAACTTGGAACTGTTCAAATGATACTAGACATCATATTAGGCGTGGGGCGAAGAATCCATGGACCCCTTCCCCAAAAGACATGGCCCTTTTAGAAAGGAGCGGGTCGGCCCACATTCCTTCAGGAGATCCGAGTAGCGTGCCTCGGCCGCCAGCCACCACCACCTCACTGTAACAGTAACAAAATTAGAGAGAGTATTTTAAACGCCCAGGCTTCATCCAACTGTGTTGATGGAACAGAAAACCTTCAAATGTGTTGATGTAATGAAATTAAACAATAGCAGTTTACAATGACTATAAAATCCACTTGTTAAATAAATATAGCAAAACAATAGTAATAATAAGAATACCATATCCCCGCTTTTTTGAGCCAATACTCATCATATCTGCGCAAGAAAGGGGCACACATTCAGAAACACAAACCAATGAGCTTCATTTACATTTCTTTCAGCAACATCAAATACCCCATCTCCGAAACTCATTCCAGCTTCCAAGCTGTCTCTGGATGGACGGCCGGTCAATGAGAGCTTCAGACATGCCCAAATGAAACCAGAGATGTGAAGAGAAACTTCTGTTAGGCTACATGTCCATCGACAACTTTTCTTTTTGCTATACTTGATAAATGTAACAATCTTAAGGAGGAAACTTGAACCGCTAAATTTGAGGTTCGCAGAAAATCGAGAGAATCTTTAAAGATGAATTGCAGGGGCCTGAACTTTGGAGTTCAAATCTTTCATAAATAATTGAGTAATAGTGAGGTAATGGAGTTCAAATATGGAAAGATTTGAAAAGAAATTTTCTCCTAGAGAGAAGTGTGAAATAACGAGGCAGGTTTTTTTATAATCTGCTGAATTTACAAATTTACAAGACCAAATACTGCATTGAATGCATAGCTTACCCCCATCATAGTTTCCTTCAATGTAGCTACTTGCATGCTTCATTCCTGACATCAAACACCAGCAGCAGCTTTGACATCAGAATCGGTTTTTCCCTGAAATGATACATTGCAGCAATTAATGAATAAGAATCATCACAGGCCACTCGAAACAAAATGAATATGTTTTACAACATCAGAACACCGCGATGACTGAAATTTTCAGCAGGTTATGTGGTCTGGGAAAATGTGAAACGAGGTTATGAGGAGCAAACTGGATTTTGGATAAGGAATGATTGGAAAGAAGAAAAAAGAAAAAAAAAACTTGGAACTTATAAATTAATGTCATGGAAGCCGTGAACTCTAAAGAGGTTCCCAGTTGATATTTAAAAGAGGCACTAAATTAATATACAAAACACCGGAAATAGTGAAAACAATGTTATATATATTTCTGAAGGATGATTTGACTGCTAAGCATCTAAGGGCCAGTACAACCATAGCACAAATTAAGACATTTGCGCCAAAAGATGGTAGAATTGAATTTTGAGCCATCTAATCAGAGGAGCAAATGACAAGACACTGAGAAAACATAAATTAGTGAATGAGTGGTGACAGTTAACTGCCTGGTAGAGACGTTAGAAAAACGATTTTTTAAGAGTTCAGGATCTACTTTTAGGAATCAGATAACTGGTCCTGCCACAGCGAATGTTATGACAGAGAAAATTCTGGAGATGGTCTTACCTCCGATGGAGTACTTCGAATCTTCCGTGTAGGTGTCCTCATGGTGACGAGCTCCTCCGCTGCTGTAGGGTGGATACCCACTGTGGCATCAAAGTCCGCCTTAGTCAGGCCAGCTTTTACAGCAACTGCAAATCCCTGGCAATCCCAGATTTGGAGATGACATACTACATGAGACTTTGAGACAGGGACCACCATGCAAAAAGGGAAAAAGATCAATAATAACAAACCAAGCAGAGGAGGCAACCTGGATAATTTCTGGCGAATCTTCTCCACACATATGCACACCAAGGACTTTGTTTGTCTTTGCACATACAATAAGTTTCATGAAGACCCGATCGGGAAGGCCAGAAAGAGTAGCCTTCATAGGCCTGAAGTTTGCTGTATAAACATCAATGTCCCCATATTCTTTAATTGCCTGCAGAACTTGGTGAATTAGACATTGCAATCAACTGAACTTTCACAGGTACACAAATGCTCGTTCTCACCTGCTCTTCAGTAAGACCAACTTGACCAATAGGTGGCTGAGAAAACACTGCAGATGGCACATTACTGCACAAAACGGATTACTGCGGTAAGGATAAAAGCTTGAAACTGTCCATGAAAAATATTCTGAAATTCTGACATAGAAAGCTTCTCAGCATGCAATAAACTAAAACATCTGCGTTGTTCATCTGGCCTATTTAATCAATTACATTTTAGAGCCAACAAAGATTTCACAACAGTATAAAGAGAACCTGAAATCTGGTTTTGTCGGTTCATTTGCAAAAAGCGTTTTTGCCAGTGCTCCTCCTTCCATTAAGGCAACTGGGGTCAAATTTATCCTATCGGTAACATCTCCAACTGCCCAAATTGAGGGAACAGAAGTCCGAGAGTATTCGTCAACCTGAGTTGTTTATCAAGAATGAACACCTATATGCATTATTATATGTTTAGATAAAAGAATGCATGATGACAGGGAGGAGGGGGTACGACAAAAGACAATACCTCTACGGCTCCATTTTTTGACAACTTCACTCCGACGGCTTCCAAACCTAAATTCTGCAAAATAAAATGCATTGACAACTTTAAGCTGTTATCATTTGATCATAAATTACAACTCCTCTTCTGTATAACATCTCAGGAGATATCAACCAGATAAACGCAAGCAATTGGATCACTGTTCTGTAGCAAAGCCACTCCTATGAATCAATTTTTATAAATAAACAAAAGGTAAAAGAACATGAATTAAATCAAGGAACTTGAATAAAGAGATATTCTAATATGTCCAATAACGTTTTTGACAGCCTAAGAAATCCAAAATTTACAAATAGAGCAGAAATTGTCACCTTTGTATTTGGTCTTCGTCCCGTTGCAAACATTACATGAGAAAACCCATCAACTGTGCCTTTGTTAGTTTTCAAAGACAGCAGTCCATCTGATGATTTGACTATAGCCTGAGGTGTCTCCTCAGTATGAAACTCAATTCCCCTTAGTGACATTTGTTCTCCAACAAAGTCCCTGATCTGCAATAGAAGTGGAAGTTCTTGCATTTAGACAGAATATTGACAAAATCATTCACTTCAAAGAAAAGAAATTTTCATGGTGGCAACCTCTTCATCGAAACCTCTCAAAACCTTTTTCTGCCTTATGAATACGTGGACACTGCTTGTCAAGCCATTGAAGATGCCAGCAAACTCAAGTGCAATGTAACCACCCCCAACTATAGCAATTTTCGTAGGTTTCGAAGGTAAATCTAGAGCAGCATCAGAATCTATTACATATTCACGTCCAGGGATATCTGGAATGAAAGGACGCCCACCAACTGAAATGAGAATGTTCTTTGCTGAGTAGAGCTTTCCATTCACTTCCACTGTGTGTGGATCCACAATCTGCACAGAAAGTTACAGAACCCCGTGGAACAATTAGGAACTTTTAGTACGTGGATAATTAGTTAGAATAAAAAATGACTGTGTGTGTCTTCACTCTAGAATATCACTCAACCTTGCCCCGGCCTTCAATTAGTGCGACACCAGCATTTTTCAGGATGTTTTTGTAAATACCGGTGAGGCGTTGCAATTCGGCATTCTTATTAGCAATCAACGTGCTCCAATCATGTTTAGGTTCTGCTTCATAATTCCATCCGAACCCACAACTCTCCTGAAATTCATGAGAAAATTTCGATGCATATACAAGGAGCTTTTTTGGCACACAGCCACGGAGAACACACCTTCACAAGATTCACCAAAGATTATTAGACATTTCACAAGCTTCGTATGCTGACACTGCGCTATGCAAAAGTTACTTCTTCTGAAATCAGACATCTCATCAAAATTTAATTTCGGTCAAACAAGATGGTCCTGACAATGCTACCTATTTCAACTAAAGTGAGAATAAAAAATCATTAACTCTGGAAGATACTTAAATGAGGCATGTAAAAGTGTAGCGATTCAGAGAAGCTACAGAGCTCTAGATATTTGAAGTTCTTTGGGTACGTGGAAGGAAGTTGAGGAACCACCAGGTAGTCCTCCTTTTTTAAAAAAAAGGGGAAAAAAAACAAATAACTCATCCTCTAAAGAAATTAATGACACATATAAAAGAATTTTCACCCACCCTCTCATCCCCTTATGAAGTAAACTAAGATCAACATGACATTAGGTAAAATCTATTGCACTGGATACATCAACAAGATCTTTCTATAGACAACGGACTAAGCTTCAACATCAATAGGCAACTCTAAGACCATAATATTGTTTAGATAGGACAATAATACATTATTCCCTATCAGAAATTCAATTGTATCTTTCACTTGACCAATGAATCACCATTTTTTCAATCAATATAACGCATTCACGCTGGTCTTTTGAACAAAAATAATGATATCATACTGGAAAAAAAAAAAAAAAGGGACTACTGAGCATAGAAAGTCAAGTTATAAACATGAAACTTCTGAAAAAAATAAAAACAAAAATGATCAGATCA
>NC_026150.1:2134266-2178958 GCF_000512975.1 Sesamum indicum
AAATGATCAGCAACAATGAAGCGGAAGAGAAAAAATGCCAGATGTCAGTCAACGAGGCGGAAAGTAATTAAGTAGAGTGCAAACACAAGAACTCTCAAAGATCAATAATAAACTTGAAACCCTGGAAATAATCAAATGACAATGCAACAACTCTCCAAAACAACCATGAAGAAAAACGTGCGTTACTCTAACACTTTGGCGGAAAAGTAAGAAGAAACAAAGGAACATTATCTGTAACGAAATTGAAAACAAAACATACGTGCCACCAACGCCACCGGTGGTGTCAGAGGAAATGGTGGCAAAAGGCAGCTCACAAACGGCAACCTTAGCCCCAAAATTGGCAGCGAAGCGGGAGGCTCTGACGCCTCCGCTGCCGGCTCCGATAGTGAAGAGGTCGAAGTCGTAGTTCCGCGGGGGCTCGGAGCCGTTGGTGGAGTCGGCCCGAATCGAGGTGGTAAAGGCGCGGCGGGGATGAGGAGAAGAGATGGAAAGGGAGAAGTTTCTAGAGTATAGGAATTGAGCAGAGTAAGAGAAAGAGAGGAAAGGGATGGGGAACTTATAGGTGCGGAGGGATTGGAAGGCCGGAGAAGAAAGGGAGGAGCCGAGCCTGGGCGTGCTTAGAGATTTCGCCGCCATTGAAATTTTACTTGATTTCCCGTTAGCTAGCTAGATTGTGGTAGTTATTGTTATTATAACTTGGACAATATACACTTATATATATACATATACATGCGTCCGTCCGTGTGTGTGTAAAATGGAGTATGTATCTCTCTCAAATTCCAATTTCTCCAACTCAATACCACAACAAATTCTCTACTTTTTCTATCGGAACCAGAGGGTGAATTCAAATTTGTTTTTTAATCACAGACTCGCAATGCTACGCCGTTCTGTATTTATGTGATAAATAAATTGTACAATATTTCAAAAATTAATGAATTTAGAATTATTATCAATATAACAATAACAAATATACTAATATTACAACTGCACTTGGGTTTATTTGGTTCAAATGAGAGGAAAAAAAGGAAGTAAGAGGGGGAGGGAGAAAAAAATAATAATAGTTTCCCTTCAAGTTATTTGATATGATTGGAAGATGTTAAATTTCGAAATTTTCACTTGTTTGATACGAGAAAAACAGGTTAAGAAAAAAATACTAATTTTTGTAATTTTACTAAATAATCATTCTCTTCATTTTATATTAGAAAATAAATAAATTAATATTATACTAATATAATTTAAATATATAAAAAATTTAAACACCTTATTAATAAAAATATTTTATTGAGTAAAAATAAGAATATTTTTTATTACTAAAAATATTTATCAAAATGAGTATTGTTCATTTATTTTAAGTTATTTAGTTTAATAAAACTAAAATTTGTTAACAATATTTTCAAATAACGAATTCGAGTTTAAATACCAGTGCATTTGTTGATACCAGAAGCAACTTTGAAGGAAAATTATATATATAAGTATATAGTAAAAATAAAAATTATACTTTTTTTGCCTTTTATACTTCCACTTTCCCGTCCAAAACAAAAATTAGACAGTAGAGAAATTTTATATACATCAAGTTTTAATTTACCTCCATCTATTCTCCCTAACCAAACACTATCTCTTATATATTCATTTTTACTTTCAATTCTCTTATATATTCATTTTTTAATTATATAATATGAATTAGTACAATAAAAATAAAATGACTAAAGAACATTATGTTTTGTAATTTTTTTAATGACTTTTTATTTATTTATTGCTTATTAAAAAACAAGTAATATTAAAATAATTTTTTGTAATCCCAATGATTAACCATAATTTATTACATCAATCTTCAAAACTAAACAACTAAATGAAAGTATCAATTTTTCAACAACTGAAAATTAGAAAATCTCCAAAGTTAAAAATCATAATTAAAATATCGATGTGCATTTATCATAATTACATAAATCGGGGGTGTAATAGATGAGCCCAAGCTTGGTAAAATGCAGAATATCAATCAAATGACCCAAACTAGAAAGAGTTAGTATAAGTATGGGGTATACTTGCATGGCTCAATTCCAACCTGGACCATCAATGTCCTATAAAACTACAAAAGAGCAGTTAGTAATGTACTTGTTCTGTTAGATCATCTCCCTTAGTAACTAAGGTACTTTTTTCAGAAGAAAAGAAGAGGATAAGTAGGATGAAGGAGAATTTGTGGAGAAACCAATGGTGGAAGATGGTCCTCCACAATTGATCAATGTCACTACCATTCTTGTGTATGGACAAATTTTCATGAATGTAGAGCCTCCGTAACTGTACAGGCAGTTTTGTGGATACAAAGTACCCATAACTGTGTCTTTCTATCATAAAGATGATACACACATCTCTGATCTACTTTGTGCTTCGACAAAATTCTGTGAGTTACTAGCTTCCTGAGTCTGCCTGGTTGAGAGATTTGTCTAAAGAAGATTATCGGCACGTTCCTATTATACCCACCATGAAATGGGGCCTAAACCATCAGCATCAAGAGACCCCTGCCAGAGGAGATTAAGCAGTTTGGATGGTCAAAGATAATTCAACAAGCATAGCAATGAATCGAATTTTCTAAAACATTTTATAAGTTAATTATTTTCTGAAAAAGTGAATGTCTGACTTACAGTTACCACCATAGGGGCAAACGGCTTTGAATCTTTTTGCTCTGATTCCTTTTCATCTGAATCCTTTCCTTGCTCCAATGGTACAGGTGGATAACTTACATTGTGAACTCGGAACCTAATCTGCAATCAAGCAATAAAGAGTTGTTTAGTTACATGGCATCAAAAGTTTAAAAAGTAATTGAAGCAAAGGATAAACCAAAAGAATAGGACAGCAACCTCATCTGTCCCGTCTATAGGGTAATTTTCCCCCTCATACTCCCAGACCCACCTGATTCCGTTCCTGAGGAAGACGATGAAAACAGGTTTAAAGAGAGATCAGATATGTGGTAAAAGATCAGGCATGGGGAGCCTATGATTTAATAACATAATGTTAATAGAACTTTGATGACAACAGAGATGCTCACTTATGTTCTGGGTCAGGTTCTGAGTGATTGGGACTGGCCAACAAAGGGACAGGTACATAGATGTCGTCAAAGAATCCAAGTGATACTGCAAAGAATATGTTCACAAATCAACATGAATGAACAGCAGATTCAGGAGACACGAATTTTCTGACACCAACATCAATAGAAACTCAAAATTATGAAATAGCGCAACACTGGCAAGTGGAAATTTCTGCTCTTCCAAAGATGGGAATCAAGTTTCTGTTTCGGTTAAGACATCAAATGCATTAAACCTATGTTTCATTTATTCGGCACAATGTACAGCTAAGGCATCACTAATTAGTATGAAGTAAGGCCTAATTCTCCAGGAATAAAGGTCAGGGAAACTCCTACAGGAAAATCACGGCTTTCTAGTTTCCCAATTGTAAAACAGTGTCCCATCTAGCAAGTATGAGTTTGGGCCAACTTGAATCATGCTCTGAGTCTGTTGATGCAAAAGGTTTTGGCAAAGAAGCCCAGGACATCGTCCTTGGGATAACAGCGGACAAAACCTTAAAGATTTTATTGAGTGAAATTGCCACTCCCACTCTTATACTGTAATTTCAAAAAAAGGAAAACTCTGACAACACAATAATAGTAATAACTCAGAAACCAGGACAAAGTAACTAAGAAGTTTTATGTCATACGGCGCAAACCATCTTTGGAGGATTCTTTCAGTCGAGCTGATATAACTTCTCCTACAAACGGGCGAAACATTACGAGTCTGAACCTAACCTGAAGAAAATCACAAAGTTGAATTGTCATAATTCAATAGCATACAATTCCCAGAAGACAGTTTACTGAAAAAGCAAGCCAGAAAACTATAGGGCAACTAGAAGTTTTCTTCTCAACAATGCAGACCACAAACAGTTCGTTAAACTTACTGCAAAAGCTGTATCTGACAACAACCCTTGGGACAAGTTCTCAAGGGAAGCACAAATTCCCATATGCTTCATCAAGTCTATGTTTGAGTATGGCTAATTACCTTTGTGTAGCAGAAGCAATGCAACCCAGAAAGAGTTTACAAAGAACAAAAACAGGCATATATCACCAAGTAGAAGAGAACAAAAGCACGGAAAAAAAATTCAAAGAGACTCCATTATCAATTATGTACCGTATAAGTGGAAGCTCCATCACCAGGAAATATAAATCCACCGTCGATGGATCGAATATCGTACACGCTGACGCACAGGCCTAATTTTTCAATAACCTAACATCATTGGAATACACACGGAGGACTGTAAGAAACAGTGAAAAATTATTTTCTTAACAAGAGAAAAAAGAGCAAAACGATGAAGCAGAAGAAGAGAAATGCAGAAATACCTTGTCTAAGAAGAGAGAGTCGAGCTCTCCTTTAATGGCTTCGTTGAGAGGCCGATTCAGGAGATATGGGGGCAATCTCAGAGTGTGCTCTATTTCGCTCAAGAAAAACATTATTTTCAAGAGTATAATGTAAATTTATTCGGGGATTGTAAAAACGAGAGGAGCCGCCGGAGGTAGGCGGGGGGCGGCGGCGGTGTCGCAAAATTTCGCTTATGAAGAAAGTCGCAGTTTCTCACCGTAGATTTTCGCCAAAGCTCGGAGTAGCGACTACTTAGGGATGTTTTGCGGTTTGCCTCCTTACTTAACCCCTTTTTCTCTTTTATTTTTTTTTTATAGGTCAATATCTTAATACTTCATATTTTTTAAATAATAATTAAATACGAAACTCGAACTGAATTTATGACTTTCAATTTATTTATAAAACCTCACTCTCAACACTCGGCTAAGGTCTTCTTTAAACCATTTTGAGCAGTGCTATATATCATTCTTTTTTTTTTTTTCCTCTCTTTTCTGTATTATAAAAATGAAAAAGCTTATTGTCGTTATACATGTTAAGAAGGATCATGCTTACATTTTATCTGCCACTCAAAAATCAAAGTCCTATAAAAATCAATAAAAATGTCATAACATACTTTTAGACTTATCAAACGCCTTAACAAGGTGTGGGTTCAATCACAATTCTATTAGTTTCTGTTTACCATATCTAGAGATTGACAGTAGTAATTTTAATAACAAACAAACTCTAACACAACAAATGCTAATTCAATTTAAATACATGATAACATCCTCCTATATTTCAAAGTTGAGTCTAATTTTAAACATAACTAATTAATTTCAATTTAAATATAATTTATTATACTTGATAAATGGAGTCTGGAGGAATTTGAAACTATCTGAGCCTATTTTTTCTGATTAATTCTGTACTTTTCACCACCCTTTTCATCAATTAATCATAATAGCATTTGGTGAACAATTTCAAGCAAGAAACCATAAAATTACATTAAAATGAGATGTTTACAGGCACAGAATCAACATAGTGTTTTTTTTTTTTTTTCACTCAGAATAAAACATAATTAAAGCTTCAAAGGGACAACCCTGATTCCTCATCCTCTTCAAGGCCGGATGTGTACACAAAGTAGAGGGCCCAAATCAGAGCGAACACCCCCAATAGGATCCAGCCCAATAGATTGTTGCTGAGCCCAAATGGAAGCCCAGTTCCTTCTGTGCTCATTCTCTCGTCCACCAAAGCCATGGCGGCTGGGCTGGACATCGCCGCCGCACACGCCGCCGCCATCAGGGAAGCCCCCATCCCCAGCGTCGGCTCGCTCTCTTGTGGCTTTCCCTCCATGGAGCATCTTACTTTCCCCATGTTCTTGGACATTGATGGCAGCCCTGTTTTAAGGTTTCAGTAACACCACAAATTAAAATTAATTATATAATAAAATATTGATAATTAAAAACAAATTGAATTATTGATTGCAAATTCAGTAGGAATTTTAACACCAAAATATTGACAAGAAGCAATTATGATAGGGGAAACTTTACTTTGATTTGGGTTTTTATCTAAATTATATATACATATCATGTATTTAATAGATTAAAACAACATCGATCCATCTCATGTATTAGAAAAAAACAACACTTGGCATAATTTATTATGTGATTAGATGTATGTGGCCAAATCTAATTCAGCTATTGCACATAATGTAAGAGAGAGGGAGTGGTGCTTACCAAGGACGGCGGCGGGACGGGCGGCGGAGGCCTTCTGGACGAGGGCGGCGCGTGCAACTGAGGAAGTTGAGGTGCAGGCGGAGATGGTGGCCATTTTAGTAATTCAAATTGTGTTCGCGCAAACTGAACCGAGTCTCTGCAACCCCCAGTTACGAGTTGTAGTCAGGAGAACACAATTCAGTTTGTGTGTGTGTGTGTGCGTCTGTGTTTGTTAGGAGGACAACCAATATCTCTTTCTATATCAAAGTGAGTACAATGAACCACAAATCTCGGATTGGGTTAACATAGCCTCTCATCTAAAACAGTCCAACCACACTCCGCCACGTGTCACGTCATCCCTTGTCAACCACTACTTCATTCCAGCGAGTTAAAGAGTGGAATGTGGTGTGTCCATACATCTCACCCAAAAACAAAAATATCAAGGGGGTAAATGCACAAAATATATAAATATTTATATATATATATAATCAAATTAATGAAATTGCTACTATCTGACGATCAGCGCTGTGCGACTAAACACCGGTATGATGAATTGATGTGCCTGCCAAAGATTAGTTGGGGTCACAGTAACACAACTCAGGCATACTAGTAAAGCAGTAAGACATTGCAAATTCCAGTCCGTCTGTCTTGAAATCCCATGTCATGCCATTCAATATCAGTAGCTCTCTCTACATCAATTTCTATATACAGAAATCTCCAGGAACAACCATCACTGGGCTTCACCAAATTTTGGCCCGTTATTGCTAAAATCGACTCAGCTTCTAAAACATCGTGGCCGGACAAAAATCGTTTAAGAGAATAAAAGAGTTGAAATTTACATGTAAAAATTGTGGAAAAATGAGAAAGAATGGAGTAGACATACGGGTGATTCCTACATAAATGGCATAGTGTTTGTTTGTCGGGGTCTAAACTTCTCATCTGGGATCTAACTACTCGTGGACATTGCACTGTTGCAGGTATGGATGCTCATACTTGACATGTTTCCTCCATAAGTACTTGTATCTCTCAATTCCAATATCCAACCACGGCTTCAGGATTCCATCAAAATGTAAGACTGAGGCCTGATCTATGTCCTCCTGCCTCACACCAGAGTCATAGCCCAATCCAAGGACTTGCCACCTGTTATCTAAAGCTACCGTGTGTTTGTAAAATGTGACCCAACCAATTGGCAAGCTTCCTGCCGCCCACAGCCGCCTCTCACTGCCCTGCAAGAATCATATAAATATATTAGCATGTATACATCTTTGACATTTAAATCAGTGAACAAAAATTTGACCAGAAAACATGATTCCATTCTAATGATTCGCGTCTGAGACAACCTTTTCTAGTGTTGCCTTCAGGTTGTTTTTTTTCATTTTGTTCTTTTTGTTTGAGGACGTTTGAAAATCAATTGATAAGAAGAAAAGGATAATTCAACAAAGCAGCCTTTGGACGGCCTCGGCTAACCTCCAGAAATCTTTTCACTCTTTGCCAAGAGTATAGAATGGTTTCAATAAGTGGGTCAAGAAAAAGCAGCAGCTTATTACCTGCTCTTATGCAAAACCTAGTTATAAAGACACTTTATAAGTGTCAAAAGGCTATTCATGAATGTCTGCCAAGCTTACAACATGCTTTCATAAATCAAAAGAGTCTTGAAGAAACCATAGGCAAAAAGATCCAGCAATTGATGGAAATATGATTTATGGACTACCAAGCTAAAGAATAAAGAAGTAAAGACGGGAGGAGCATAATTAGTACATAGCACATGTTGTCCCTCCGAAAACAGATGACTGATCAAATAAGGCTGTAAAAAAGCAACCACAATAATATCAATACAGAGATATACATGAATAATTACAATTTACTCACCAAATGAAGGTACTTGTGGTAGACCTCAGTTAATTTTCGCCGTCTCCATTCCTGAAGATCAAAGAGGTTCATCCCAAAAGCCCACGTGCATGCTTTGGGATCAAATTTATTTGCTATTATGGGGTCTGTGAAATTAACTAACATATCCATACGATGGAATGAGATCTCCCCTTCCTTACAAGTCTCCACAGCACCATTTACTTTGCCTCTCATGTTAATGCTCCAAAGTCTTGTTAAATCCCTTTGCACCACCACATCATGATCAAGAAGGACAATCTTATTCAGATAAGGAAAAACATCTGGCAAATAAAACCGTAGGTGGTTCAGCTCAGAAATATATCGTGGATCTATAGAACCTTCCCTCTGCAGAGTTACACTATATTTGGTGGATAACCATTGGAAATTTTCTATACTCTCCACATGGACTGTAGCTTTGCCAGGAGGATTTGATAAGAACCACATTGATATTGCTGGGACGTTGAGGGAATCAGTCACTATATGAAACACTATTCTCTCTGGTTCCTGTCACATAGAGAAATTTAGTCATAACTCACTGTGTGGTTCATATGTATGATTAAGAAGCATCAGGTAGTTCCCAACATCAATTCTCAGCCACAGTCCTTCCATGCTGTCATCACAATTCGATCTAATACCTTAAGTTTCCAACGCCACTACTAGCATACTGCACAAAATTGCATATAAGTTTTGCCAGATTGCCTTTAATCCTACCTCAGGCAGAGCAATACTGCTTAGCTATAGTCTATAGACCTACAGACATGTAAGATATGATGTCTCTGTAAAGAAAAATGATGCCATCAGAACATAAGAAAATTATGGACACCCTCCACACAGACAAACATACATAGGATGCGTAATATACATCCTGAAACAAGAAACATGTAGCAGAAGCTTCAAAAGGCCGGCAAATTAAAGGATGCTATGATTTAGGAAAGAAAATTTTCCAGGTGTCCTACTGTAGAAACTTGTCATGGGAATATATCTAAAGAAATTCTATCTTCCCCTTCAAATTCTACTTTTTAAAGCAACCTTCAATATTTGTCAACTGATTGGCAGTTGGAGATTATGTGCACAAGTATCATGAAAATAAATGCCAAAGGAAAAAAAAGGAAGCAAAACACAGCAACTTACCATGGCAGTTGAGATAGTTGAGTTCACGACAACTGAACAAGCCAATACATTATCAGAGAAAAGGGCAAAGTGATAAAGATGAGGATCTTGTAGTTTATGTTTGTAAGGGAGCTCCCTTTCCTCAGGCTCCAGGGCAAAATATTCAGCAGTTAGTCTCATAGAGAGACAGTGGAGACCTCTTGGGATGGTTCTTCCACCCAGCCCTTTCAGAAAAGTTTCTTGGTTTCTGTTTGACCGGACCTGCTCTTCAGCGTTATAAGTCATAGCACGAAGTTTCTTTATCATGGCAGCACAATCAGGGAAAATACGACGGGCTTTGAACAAGGTAGACTCCATTGCTTTTATCCTCTGCATATCACTGAAGGCACAGAAGTTCATAAATTCTATGCAACTTCACTAAATTCTCATAGAACAGTAGTTGTTGCGCCATAATCTAGACTTGACATCTATATTCCAATAAGAGCAGGACTCATCTCAACAACTTACTTTAACATATGCATATGCGAGCAGAAATCAGTACCAAAGCATTACAGTTTTCACTTGTGGGTAAGAAGTACTACCATATGGCTGGTTGAGCATGATTTGAGCAACATTAAGAATATTTCCCGGAAACTAAAACAAAGGAAATAATCAAGATTAAATTCAACAAAAATCAAGAAAAGAATAAGAAAAATATTCAACTCACGAATAAGCTGATTGAGATTCAATAAATGATGAACTGACTGCCGAAATGATTGCCAATAAAGATCTAAGAACCCAAAAAAACTAATACAAACTGAAAAGAAGCAGAAAGCAAAAGTAATGCGATAATCCTACAACTAATGCTCCGAGCTTTTATTATTAAAGGGAATTAGACTTCACGCAATCCCTTCTTTAGAGTTCTTTAGAGACAAAACATGGATTCTTTAACAAACACACGCCTATGTTAGATCTCCTCATAAATCTTAGGAGCACGAAATAAAGAAATGAAAAGTTGGAGCTTAAATATCAAGTTATTCAACAGAATCTAGATGCACCATCAAACAAATTGATAACAAAGAATGTTAACAGTCATTTGCCATTGATTTACGTGGATCAAATTACTCATCTGATTCTCGACACTGCTAAAATGTAAGAATATAGAATATCATGAGGCAAATATCATACCTCCTGGATAAACTAAAATCTTGGGTGCAGTGACTTATGGCTCGCTCGACCTCTTTCATTCGAAGTTTCAACTCCTTCACAAAATGAGAACTACTATTTGACGGTGTGAAACTCAAGTATGTTTTGGCCCTAATCAACTGGTCTTTCATCAGTTGTACCTTCTCATCCAATTTCCTCCTTAACCTGGTGTTCGAAACCTGATCATGTTGTGCCCTTTTTATGTGGGGCTCTTCCTTTAGTGAACCAGAAGAAAAGAATTAATGGAATGGGGACGATTCAATTGGAAAATAGAAGACGATAAAAGAAAGATAGACTTATTATGTCATTTGAGAGACGAGTCTATGAATCTATATGCAAGAATCAACCAATCAAGAAGAGGTTAAGTAAAGCAAGATGAAAATTGAGTTGTATGTGCAGACGAAACCAAACAGAAAAACAGCTTTAGACTTGATCCTTGGACTCTGGGTAACTTGCACGTATAAATGGATGCTGTATGCACCACCTAATATGATATCACACATCAGAGAACCAGAAAAAAGATATGCAAACATGCAAGGGTATTAGTATTTTATAGCATATCGCCATATCCTCGAGCATATGGATTGGTACCACATTTCATATGACCATACAAGAGAACTAGGAGAAAAATGGAAAAGTTACAATACAGAATTATCAGTAATTTATACCAGTACAGGGAATTTTTCAATGGAAATCACCACAAAATATTTAGGCCATGCCAATAGAACAGAGCCGGTTCTCCAGCACCTCAGCAACAAAAATATCCTTACCTGTGTAGAAAATCTGACAGATTTCCCCTATTTCCTAGTAAACTACTACTTGTACTTTTCTCAGAAAGCACACATGATCCTCCTTGCACCTGATTATAGACATAGGAAAAGGACATGACCCCGTATTGGGAGACTGAATGAGTATTAACTTTTCATAATTTTCTCGGCATTTCTACTATACCAAACAAAAATTGTGGAAACATTTCTCAGAGCCAAAGCTCAGGCAGATTTTTATGCACATGCTATTTTCAGTAGTATGTACATCCCTCAGCACTCATTTTAAATTAGTGATGATCAAGTGCAACCCAGTCAAAGGTTAGCCAGTCTCGTTACCCCACACAATCAAAGCTTGTACTTTTGTAAAGGTGGGGATCAACATAATCACATCTATTCCCTAGAACCTATAGCGCACACTGCCATATGTAAAAGTATGACATAGTTCATCATAAGGTGAAGAAAAATAGGAAAAAGAAATTCAAGAAACTGAAGTCAGATATACTGAGGAGGATATCATACCTTCTTCACGGATGCTGGCAACTCACCCTGTTGTTGTCTTTCTTGGCCACCTTCATCTTTGTGATGCCTGGTTGCTAAACTTGAAATGCCAGCAGGTGAAAACGTAACTTAAATCTACTCTACAGTAAGCAACAGATAATTTGAAATAAAATGCACACAAAGAATACCAACCATTATTTCCAGACAAGCCAGCATCATTTGCTGCAATTCCAACTCCACTATATCTTGTATCCTCACTGGTACTATAATTGTCTGCAGACTTAGAAGTATCATCTTTGTACACCTCTAGGAGTGGTTCTTTCAAGCCTTCAAGTTCTTCCTAAACCAAAAAATTTAGAGTAATTCAGGAATATAAAAATCAAGATGACCTAATAAATTCACTCGTTCCAGAAAACACTTATCAACTATCCAGTTACCTGTTCTATTGCACTTAGTGTTTGAGCCTCAGTTCTGTGTTTCTGTACAAGAAAAAATCCCAGGTATAATTATTTCAGTTCCGGATCACATAAGTACTCACTCCAAGGGAAAGTTTTCAGAATTAAAGATCCGAGACTAATTAACATATAATAAGTATGATTGATGAAAAAAACTTCACAGACCTAGAAAACGAAGGGGTATAAAAGAAAAAGAACGAAAAGAAAAGAAACAGAAGATGAATGCTTATTGAAAGCGTTAATCCAATTTTTCCTGGAGCGGAGTATCCATAACCCTCGTCCACTTCCTCCATCACATGATCCAAAAAAATACCAAAACTTAGAAGATAAAACTGTAAGCATCGGCAACTGTTCTATCGGTATACAGCAAAAAAAAAAAAAAAAACACAAAACAGAAGTAAACGAGCAACTTGAATCCGAAGGCATCAACTAGCAGAGCAAATATTCAAATACAATAAGCAAAGAAAGCAGAATTTCCACATCAGTTAAGCGAGAAGTATAACAATGTCGACGAGTACTAAGAAGGAGGGAGATCCTCACAATGATGGACAAATCTTCAACGAAGTCTTTCGATACTGCACCAAACAAGAGCAACCAAACGAAGATCACGAATCCGATCAAACTAAAAATATACCACTCAAATACGCGAGGGACCACACTTACCATCATTAGTATGTTTGAGCCTATACGACAGTAGAAAAATAGGAACAAAAACAGAAACACAGAGTAACCAGAGGATCAAAATCCTCGAGCATCTACGAAATGCCTTCATCAAATTTCTCCCTGTTAACCAACGATACTCCGCATCGGAAAAACCGCAATTTTTAAAATTTCCGATTTCCAAAATCTCGATACTGAGAAAAGGCCGAAGATTTTTTTTCTGGTGACGGGAGAGACTAGGGTTTTTCCTCGTCTGGCGAAGGAGAATAAGATCTCGAGGAAGTAATTTTCGCGTAACTTGAGTATTTTAGGAAAAAAAATTAAAAATGAAAAAAAAAAATGGAAAGAATGAAAAAATATAGTGAGAGCGGAGAAGGCGGGGGGGAGGAGGTGGTAGCACGTTCGTATGAGGGAAAAGGGTGGGAATGTGATTACGGAATTATTTAATTGGTGGGAATTGGGAATGTATACATGGCCTTTTGGGTGGAGAATCTGGAGATTTGAAATGCGGGAATAACGAGGTGATGATGGTGTCATGTGGGGGATGCTAATAATTTCTTAAATTAATCACAAACTAAAATATCATATATTTATTATATAATTAATTATTTTTTAAAATTATATATTAATTACATAATATTTAATATATAAATAATTCAAGTTCGATCAAATTAAATTTAAATCAGAATTTTTCAGAATATGACATTCAAGCCAAGTATTTTTTTTAGCATATGTTCCTTTTGGTTATAGGTGTGTTCGATCTACCTATAACATAATCTGGACATAATTGTCTTCTTGATTGTACATATTATTAATTTTGAAAATATTAAAGTTGGACAGCATTAACGTAACCTCGACAGAAGGAAGATGACCAATCGAATCAATTTTTTGTTGAACGTACTGATATTTCAAAATTAATGTCTCCATATTTTCAAAAAATATTTTCATCCCTAATATTTTATCACATCCAAATATTGAACTTTTCAACCATTTAAATAAAACACAACATCTACAATAATTTTATCCTTCGACCATAAAATTAACACATTTTTTTTTCTCTATTTTTACTTGTTTCCAACTAATTTAAAAAATCAAAGTCAACATCAAATACATTTCCGACCACAAGTCAAAACACATCTTTTCTGCAAAATAGCTCCTTACTTTATACTTGTTTAAATTATTACATGAATTCATTACTTCAAATATAGAATCAAAATGTTGGTATTTGATTGATTCAAAAACATATATATTTGGTTATTTTCCAGCTGGACCCACTGTGTCGGTGGTGTGTCTTTTTATTTGAAAAATAAAAAAAACTAAATTGATGTACTCTTGTCACACTCTAATAACCACCAGGGATAGTTATACTTATTTCTTTTGAAATTTGATTTAGTTATACGTATATTTTATTGTAGTTTGAAAAATTATGTTTAGTACTCTTAACGTTTATTTTTTCATTGTGGTTTGAAAAATTACATTTAATACTCTTGAAGTTTGCTTCTGTCTAACAAATAAGTGTATTCATTAGTTAACATTCGTTGATTTTATTGATATTAAAGAAAAAATTATGAAAAAATACCCACAATTAATTTATTACTAATTTATTGCAGGTCAATTGAATCTGTTTATAATCAAATCAACCTTATATATATTTTACATGTTAATATATGTGAGGAGGTATATTTTTGCCGTTATTTATACTAAAAAGATATTTGACATACAATGAGTCAATAATAAGTGAATCGTGGATAAATATTTAGGCAACAAATGTAAATGTGGAATGCACTTCTCCTAGTACTGGATTTGTGTGTGGAATTCCAAACATTAGTGTTGCGCCCACTTGCGACAAAATTTCAATGGTGGCAATCAATTAATAATTAGACATAATAACTAATTAAATATTAATCAGATCAAAGTAAAAAATTAACAATTAAAGAACCCTTTAACCTCACGTCAATTAACAATTCCATCTATTACATAGTTGTTCACGTGACACGTGATAGTCACGGATCGTGCACCGGTTAAATCGACAACTTAAATATATAATTTAATCACTAATAAATTATTATGGTGAATAGCAATTTATCTTCATCTAATAATTGAAAATTAGTAAATTATTCTCTTATAAAAATATATATAGCAATTTACCCTCCTATACTTTTAAAAATAAAGTAATTTATCCTTTGTCTAAGGAACATAGGGAGATAAATTGACATATTTTTTAAAAAACACAGAAAGGGTAAATTGTGATTTATTTTTTCATAGAAATTAATTTGCTCATTTAAAATATCATAAGGGGGTTGCTTGCATTTTTTCCCAAATAATTATTGAAGTAACAAGTGAATTGGATCGTTGGATGAACTTTTATTAGGGATCGGAGCTTCAGAATCACACTTGTTATAATAAGATAATCACTTCACTCGTATTCTGAATAAGATTATATTCATTTTTTATAAGTAATGATTAAAACAACAAAACAAAAAATTGTCACGGAACTAGTTTGAGGTTTCACTTTATCTTTATGTAAATTTGTGGTAATTTATTTAATAATGTTCAGTTATTTTTGATACATTGATCGACTGTATTATTTGATTGTTTAATTTATTAAAATATTGAAGTAATTATATTATTAGTTTAAAGAAAAAACAAGAAAAAGAAAAAAAAAAGCATATCTTTTTATTGTTCAGGGATAACTACACTCTTCTTTTTATGAGATTTTATATAATTATACATAGATCCTTTGTAATTTAAAAAATTATATTTAGTACCTATGAGATTTGATTTCATTTAAAAAATAAGTCATTATGTTAGTTCAAATAAATTTTTGTATGATCAAATTACTTTATATATTTTCACACGTTAATTCATGTGATGAGATTTATCTTTATCATTACAAGGGTAATTTAGTCAGGAAAAAATTATTTGACTTGCAATAAGTTAGTAATATGAATATCAATTTTTTTTAATTTTTTTTTATTAATATCAACAAATTCAGTAAATTTGACTAACAAATTGACTTAACCGTTAAGTATAAGCAAACTTAATGGATATTAGTTATAATTTTTAAAATTATAATATATTTATGTATAATTATACCAAATATCCAAAGAAATGATCGTAATTATTCTTATTATTTAATTATTGAAACTAAAAAAGAAAGCAAGAACAAAGTCTCAATAAACACGCAGCGGCACGCAAGCCCACGTGACAGTGTTGGATTTGTCAAAAGTCGCAGTATGCTGTCTTCTCCGAACTTAAATAATTAAATGGGGATAAAGCGCAAAGAAGGGACAAAAAGCGATTTGCAGGTGAGAGAGAGTTCCTCGGACACGTTTTTAGGGACCATCTGAGTTCGTCAAATTTCATGCCTATTACCTAATCATTGGTACTTTTATTTGATTTCTGTGAAATTATTAGGTGGTCCACTTGCAAATACGTATTATGGACTATGTTTTATCGTAGTATGAAAGTTTTTTTTAAAATTTGATCAGTGTGATCGAATTTTTTAATTTGACAGTAGAAAATTAATTTTCAAAATTGATAAATTATGACAGTTGCATGCATATGATGATTGCAACATTGCAATGATTCCGATATGATTTTAAGAGTTTATTATCTTGAATCTTATTGCTAATAATAGGTATATTAGGAAGACTACAAACTGTTTGGGTTAATTTATGGGACAATTACATCTCTTTTTTATAAAGTTTGGTGTAATTACATGTAAACTTTATGTAGTTTGAGAAATTACGTCTAGTAGCTCTGACGTTTTTCCCCCCTCTTGATCACTTGTTATTCAAATCAACCAAATTTGTTGATGTAAGCAAATAGGTTGAATGAAAATCAACATTTATTTTGAATTCTAACCATACTACCCTTATACATCTTCATAACATAATACATATGAGAAGGTTTATTTTTATCCTTACAATTATAATTTAGCTAACAAATATGTATTTGGCCTGTAATAAATCGATAATAAGTTAATTCAAAGTAAATATGACTTTCTCTCTCCGTCTCCTTTTATTTTGAGTGTCCAAATTTACTTGTGAATACACGTAAAGAATATATTGCTTTATTTAAATTTTCCTCAAATGCTGTTTGCCAGCTTTACTCTTTTGAGCATATAGACATTTATTACTTTTATCGGTAGTCATGTTCCATGTTGTGTCCGAATTCATGATAAAGACGAAAACAGAAAGAAAAACAGTTGAACCAACATTTAAGCACTTCTGTACTGAAAACGAGGGCACATGGGAATCCAAAATGGACCATCAAACTCCTCTGGTTTTGGTTTTATTTTTATTTTTAAAACTCTAGTTGTTTCAATAGGATGAAAGTATTTTATTGATTTTTGTACGAGAAATAAAAACACATTCGGACTGTATGTTTTGAAAAATGAGATTTTTTTTCGATTTTATTTGTTATATAGGTATTAGTATTAGTTTAATTTCTAAAAGAAATTAAGATGACACGAAGTCTAGAAGTGTATATGAGAAAGCGGACCTTTCCTGCACATTTTCAGTAGAATTGGGCCTTTCATTGCAAAGTTTCCAAAATACTGAAATAGTGTAAAACTGAAAATGAGCTTTTGAAAATAAAATCAAACGCCATTAAAACCACCAAATTTGTGGTACCAATAATTGAAGTATGCGGAAGAGTTGAACTACATAGACAACGATGAGTGGCAGAGATGGTCCCAATAAATGATAAAAAAGTACATTAGAAATTGGAAATATAGTCCTTACAGTGGATAGGTTACGGACATTGGTAAATGATAGGACAACTTTGGTACACGCCAAACTCATATTGATTGAGTTGATTATTACCGGTGTGTGTGGCACACTCAAACGAGCGTGCATAATAAATTATAAATATTTATTATTTTAAAAAATAATATTTCAATTGCATAAATTTAATTACTTTAAAAAAAAAAAAGAGGGAGAGAAAAGAGTTACGAGGTTAAGAATTTGAATTACATGGAAGTTGAGAGGGTGAAAAAATTGGAAGTCAAGCAAAAAGATCCAAGAGTAAAATATTTGGTGAAATAGTATTAAATTTTTTTAAAAAATAAAAGTATCCTAATTTGTGGTAATTCAACTTCAAGTGTCCATTCGAAATGAAAATGGGCTTTGGGTTTGGACCTTTTCTTGGATTTCATTTCCCCAAAGTGGATCCAAACTATAGTATCTGGGCCTTGGGTCAGGGCAAATTAAGTCCGCTCTAGACCCTTAAATAATAGGGTAAATTACATTCCTCTTTTACGATGTTTCATATAAATACACGTAAAATATTATATATTTTAAAAAATTATATATAGTACTTCCAAAATTTAGTGCTTCAGTCAAGATTCGTTTCAATTGATGATATTAACAAAAGAAGAAAAAAATAAGAATGAACATCGATATTTACCCTCTATAGATCTATTGCATGTCAAATAAACTATTTGTGATTAAACTGTATTTTATAAAGGTGACAAACCACATCCCCATATTCATTAATGCGGGAAGATGTATAGGGATAATTTTGTTGTAAAAGAATTGTTTGACTTGTAATAAATCAATAATAAGTCAATCGGTGGTAAATATGAAACTTTTATCCATTTCTTTTTTTTTTTGTAATATCATCAAATTCTGTGAATTTTTATCAACGTACAAACTTATTCGTTTCCCAACTTATAAATCGAATATGTTGATGGGATTCTGCCGATCAAATTGGATAATATCTCAATAAATTCTATCTAAATGAATATTTTGCAGCATTCAAATTCTCTCAATGAGCTCTAATAGACACAATGAGTTTAATTATCGAACCATTTATTTAGAAAAAAAAAAAAAAAAAGAAGACCATAAAAAATCTCAAAAGTTTCGAGCCCGACTCTTTAACATAATCTAAAAAGTAAAATGTATTATATAGTATAAAAATGATGAACAAGTGAAGATGTTGATGCAATTGCTATGTAAAATTATTATGAGAGTGTGCAGTACATATCGGTAGATGGGTTGTTCAAATCTGATTTAGGTGTCACAAAATTATCAACTTTGCACATCATACACCTAATTAAAAATCCCAAATCCCAACCAATAAAATTATGCTTCAACATATATATATTGCATTTGTTACCATTTTCTGAAAAGCCCAAAAATGTAAAATCACAATATGATGCTCCATGAGTAGGCATATACACGCGCAAGGAAATACCCTGAGAAAATAATAATTATTATTATTATAATAAATGTAAGAAGAAAACATGATGCTTCATGAGTACGCTCCAATTCCATGCATGATTCCAGACATCACAGGGGTATGGATGGGAATTCATCTTAATTTTGGTGAGAACCAGACACTAATCATTATTATTTTATGGTTAAAATACACTTTGCCCCCATCTGCCCTATTTGTCATGTATCATTTACCTCATAAACTAATAAATGTAACGATCACTCATTCATTGGACAAAAATATCCCTCATCCTTGAATATATTTATCATATTTTAAAAAACATTATTAAAAAAAATCGACATTGAATGATTCGTTTTTGTCTAAAATAATAGATAATTAATAACTTAATTTTTTATCAACCAAATTCATAAAAAAAATTCATGATTCTTTTTTGGTATTTATCGTACTTGTTTATTAATTAACTTTGAGTCTGGAAAAAAATAAAATTTGAACTATTTAACTCACTAATTATATTTTACTTTATTATAGTTTAGGGGGTAATTGTTACATGATGAATAGTTTAGGAGGATAAATTGTATTTTACCCTTATTTTATTTTTATTTATTTTTTAATTTATGCACAAATATAAAAACGATAATTATATTATTACATCAATATTTAAATAAATTTAACAATACATCAATTTAATCAATACATTAATATAATCAAAATTTCTCTCTTTTCCTAACTAGATTTCTTAGTGTGAACGAAATGTCATTTCCCACTTTCTTTTCCGCCTACTGCCCTCGCACCCACCCCCTTGACTATCTGATCCACTCGCCGCGTACACGTTTCTCTTAAGGATGACATCAGTGGCAATTTTGTCATTCACAACCACATAACGTTTAGGTAGTAGTGTTCGATTACGAATACATCGTACGTCTGAACTGTTGGTACACACATCGCCTTTATTAATGCAGTGTCTAAAAAGAATTGAGTACAGCTCACCGAAATCAGTAACCGTTCCGTAAATTAAGTAGGTACACGGCTGGCAAATTTAAATTTGAAATTCAAAATTCTTTTCGGTTACAACTCATCATAATATCGGGGACTGTCGTATCTGACACGCTATCTATTGAAAGACTTACTGAATTAGACAATTCATTAAATTACAGTCAAATATTGCACTACTGTGTTTGAAACCGCTCAACACAAAATATTACAATACTGATTACGATTTATATTGTGTTAAAATCAGGGGAATTTAAAATATGTAGAAATTGGATACATAAACTTACATGGAAGTGACAGTGTTGTTGAAATTGTCCC
Source organism: Sesamum indicum (assembly GCF_000512975.1). Lineage (NCBI taxonomy): Eukaryota > Viridiplantae > Streptophyta > Magnoliopsida > Lamiales > Pedaliaceae > Sesamum > Sesamum indicum. Next base: position 2,154,414 of record NC_026150.1, read on the forward strand.
AAATAAGACATAACGCCAAAATTACAAGGAAAGATGAGAATGGGCTTTCATGGCATTGCTTCCTTCAATTGACAAAATGTGTAACCAACAAGAGCGTAGGCAAACTTATGCAGGCCGCTCTACATGCAGAAGTGTGACATCAACATTTAATACATACACAATTGTCTAATTCTTTGTCTTCGCACAATTATATACAAATATATATATATATATATATGCGTGATAAAAAATACCAACAATCTCATATGATATTGTAAATAAGCAAATTATTGGAGGATATCGACTTTGTGAAGTTTAAAAAATATCATAAATTAAGTCTTAGTATCCATCTTCCTAGCAATGCGTTTTTGCAGGATAAAATTATGAAACTCATATAAAGTTAGAACGAACAATATCCCATATAAAGAGGCACAAAACAAAATCTTAAGATAAAACTGTACAATAACGAAACGCAACTGGATCCACAAAATCAAATCAAGTACTAAAAAGAAAAAATAAAAGGAATAAAAAAATAATTGCTCCATATAATAGTTATATGCTACGAATGAGGAGAGAGTTGTACATCAAAGTACAACTTTGGTACTATGGCGTTGAGGGTGCGTTGCTGAGCTTCCGTTCAATTTTTGAATCAAAGCACCGCGGTTTAGGGGAGGCCCCAAATTTCTCAAAAAATATATATTTTCAAATTTCTTTGTTATTTTGTTTTTGTAAGTCAACAGCACATGATGATAGGGTATGTGCTAACATGCGCCGGAGATCGCTGTGGCATAACCCACGCCCACGCCGCGCTCAGACGCAGCACTCATAATGTGTGCACAGCGGCGCATGTTATCTCCGGCCCCACGCGCCGAACTCTTCCGGCAATTATATCCTGTGTAATATTATTTATTAATTTTAGCATACAAATACATTTATCTCTAAGGTTTCTAAAAATAGAGTAAATACAGTAAATATATACTTTTTAACTACATATATACAAAAAATTAAAATAATAATAATAATAATTCACAGTAAAATTCATAAGATTTTCTAAGATGATTTTCCCTTTTTTTTTTAATTTTTTAGAAAAAGAGTTGTGCAGTTCTTTACAGTTATATGTATTTATTTACCTTTCAATAATAGCAGCAGTATTGATAATAATATAAATCTGGAAAATAGTAATATATTTGCTTCATGCTAATTGTAACAGCAAAGCTTCTTCTTCTTCTCTCTCTCCTCTCTCTCTCTCTCTCGATTTCGACTCCCAAACCCCCCCACAGATATACACACAGATCATCGAGGAGAAGCCACCACACAAGGCTGAAGCCCACGTTCTTCTTTGCCCCAAATCACCTCTTCCTGACTCCTCCTTCCTCAGATTTGCAGGTTCATAGATTTTCAATCCCTTTCGCATCTCAATCTTCTCTCTTACTCTTGCTTGTGTGTTTTATCATCACTGGTGCTCGTGCCCGAATGCTTTTCTGATAGTAATTTTTGGATTTGGTTTATGGGTTTAATGCAGATAGATTAGAGGTATAAGGAATGGACGTAAATCCCACCCCTCATGCCTCGCTGCTAGCATGCACCGCATAAGATATACGTGGGTTCCAGGCCAATAGTGTTGTTTCGTTGATTTTGGTGTGAATTGGATAATACGATGTCGCATCAGGTGGTGAAAGTGAGGCGGGAGGCGGTGGCGCCATGCATGACATGCCCTCTCTGCCACAAGCTCTTCCGCGACGCCACCACTATTATCGAATGCCTCCACACATGTGAGTGCTTCTCCGTTCCTTTTCTTCTAATTTATTTTTGCTGTCGTGATTTTACTTCAATTGCTGGGCCGCTGTTCGAATTTTGACTTGCTTTTGTGCGGACTGTGTTCTTTTCGATCTGGGTTTTGTTAGAACTGGATTTTTGTTGTGTTGTCAATGATCTGGGTATTTGGGCGTGTTCGTCGGTTAGTTTTTATTTTGCTTCTGCTTCTATAAATATATGTATGTCTTGTTTTGGTTTGCATATGCGGCTGTATGGACGCTGGTGATTGATTTAATGCTCGACCGGAAATTGGTCGGTTTTTGGAGGTGTTCATGTGAGCTGAAATTGTCGCTCGATTCTGCTGGATTTCCTGTTTTATTGATCTGACTGATATATTGAAGGATGCCTTCACTGCATGTTTGGCCGTACTATATGTTAGGGCTTATATGAATATTGATTAATCGACTAAAATGGGACATCATCTTCTAAAATTTTCACTTATCGGCAAATATTGGTTAAAACTTTGGTTTAAAGGCTTCTGTACCCCACCATACCCACTTCACCCCAACTAAATGTGTCTGGAACAGAGGCATAGAATTGCAAGATGATTCTTACGTTGTTAAGGGGAGGAGAATGTTCCCATTCTAGGTCTTCAGCATGACTGGGGAAGTATTATTTATTGGTTGAAACTTGATTCATGTTACGACGTCATATTAACCTGATAAACCTTTTGTTTATCTGTGCATGTTGCATAATTTTTTATTATCTTTGCCTGATGAATCTGATTTTCTCTTTCTATGAGTACCCTATAGTTTGCCGGAAATGCATATACAAGAAGCTCTCAGATGAGGAATTGGAGTGCTGTCCAATATGCAACATTGATTTGGGATGTGTTCCACTGGAAAAATTGAGGTCAGATAATCTATTTTCTTGTATTTCTTAAATAGGTGACATCATCTCTCTTTCTCTATCTTGGACAGACTGAAGACATACAGGCATGCATAGCACTGCCAATTCATATAAGTTGCTTGTATAGTCATCTAATCCTTTCTTGAGACGATAACATGGAATGGATGTTTCATGGCAAAGGCAAAATGATGATCTATGCATGTATTTCTCATTCTCCCAGAGCTGCTCGCTTTAACAGTGAATAGTAACTTAAATTATAACCAGAACCTTATGAATAATGGATCCCTTCCTTCATGTTTATTGTTAAGCTAATTCTTGGTCTCTTTGTTGTTCCCACCTCTGTTGCAGCATTAGAGGTTGCAATTTGTAGTTAGTGTCTCTGGGTTTAAGTATGTGGTTTATACCCGCTATGCACTACTGGAGAGAAGGGCTGAACTTATGGTCTTCCTATGCACAATGTGCTTCTGGTGGTCATTAAGAGCACTACGTGAGACATGCTTATGCTCACTTCTGTCTCTACCCAATTCACAAGGAAATAGGATTCATGGTCTTAGATATGTAGAAAGTGTGCAGAATGGTTTACAGGAACTAAGAACAAAACATGACACAAACTAGGTCCAGCTTCTTCAATATTAACCAATATACAATTTGTTGAGGATATGTTCTTGTGTAACACTTTTTTTTGCTTGGACATGTTTGGTTAGATAGTTGGGATTTCGCATGATAGGATATCATGTGTTTTGGTTGGATATTATGTAATGTGATATTTCATGTGGCAATCCAGTTTTGTGATCTGTTAAATGGATTACGAAGCATGATAAGACAAAAAAAATGACCACTAAAGTTAACCTTTTGAAACTTAATTTTATCTTAAGCCATGTAACAGCCATGTAGCATGTGATAGTTACAAAAAAATATGAATCCTCTCATAATTTATTGGTGATACATATTTTAAAATAATGTTTACAATAACATTTGTGTTAATGATTTTTGTATTTCATATAAGCAAAAATACCTAATTTTCTTGCATTTTTGTGTCATTATTTTGTCCTTTTCATATAGCATTGCTTTGAGGGAAATAGTAACTGGGTAATGAGTTAAATTAAGTTAAGAATTGCAGATTATCAAATTTGTCTGTTTAGATTTAAATTTAATATGAATTTTATACCTTTTAGTGGGTAAGCTGGAGCAATTTTTTTGTATCTTATATAAATTAATTGAATTTAATGTTCACTTAATTTTGTAGTTAATTAGTCTCCAACTTGAAATTAATATGCAGTTTGTCCTCTTGTGTATTAAGGAGATGAAAATAGAAGAGTTGGTAATATGCATTTTGTCTTCTTTTGTAAATACATGGGCATTTTGATCTCAATAAAATGTAATCCCGTTGCCACTTATCACCTGGATAGTGTATCCCTACAATGATATAAATGAATGGGCTTACCGGGCTTCAACCAAACTGACTAAACAACTGCTTATGCATGATTGGGAATCCTTTATGCATAATTACACCAACCAAACAAACCCGTAGATAGCTTCAGGTAGACCTCCTAGGTGTCTTATAAAACTCACATCAGTAAATGGAAACTTAGCCAGAGTTTGTTGTGCACTATACTAATGAACTCAAATTTGCTCTTTTGCATGAGTGCCTCATTTTAAGGCATAATCTTGTAGGATAGACAACTTTTTATTAGTTAACTGACATTTTGTTTATCAGGCCTGACCATAATTTGCAAGATGTGAGGGCAAAAATATTCCCTTATAAGAGGTTAAAGGTGAAAGCCCCTGAAGTTGTGACTCCTGTTACATTACCTGCAAAGAGAAAGGAAAGATCTCTCTCGTCATTGGTTGTTAGCACCCCCAGAGTATCAACACAGAGTGGAATGACTGGAAGAAGATCAAAATCTATTGCAAGAAAAGCATCGAAGGGTTCAAGTTTTACAATAGAGAAACCTGTTAAGAAAGAAGATGACTCATTGGAGGACCACCCTGAGAGCTCCAGCTCACCAGAGACACTGAACAAATTTACTCAGAGTACGAGACAGGTATGGTATATGGTTCTGATGCTTATGAACACCAATACATCATCACCTATGTGGACTCCATGACCTAGTCCTTGTTGCAAATGCTACTTTCATGCTTACCAGTCATTGTTGTTGCAGAACTCTGCTGCTAGTGAGCCGTCAAATCACCCTAGTCCTGATAAGGGAAGAGAGAACGGATCTGAGGCTTGGGAAGGAAAAGTGGATCTTTGGAAACCTTTAAATTGTTTGGTGGAGGCAGCAAATAGGAGCAAGTCATCAAAATTTAGTATTCAAGGTTCTATTGGTAAATCAGAAGCTCTACATTCCCATGACAACGAGGGATTTGTCAATAAAACCAAAAGCAAAGATAGGCAGAAATCAAAAGTTCAAGATGAGAAAAATTGCAGCGATGATACTCCTCCAGAATCAGAACGGCCTAAAAAGTTGCGCAGAGTTCGTCAAAAGAAGGCACGGAATTTTGGAGAATTCAGGGTTCCTCCTCAAGTCGTGCTCGATGCTGCCAGTTCTAAATTTGACCGCAAAAATTACCCAATTTGGTTCTCACTGGTCTCAGACGAACAGTAAGCTCTTTACATCAATTCCACAAGGACTAAATCTTCTGAACAGCCGAATGTGGTCATGTCGGTTCACCTCTCTGCTTTCTCTAACTTTCTGTTATGTATTTTCAGGGAAGGAGATGCACAACCCTTGCCTCAGATTGCTGCAAGTTACTTAAGAATAAAGTAAGTTCTGATTAACTATTTTCATCTTTTACAAACTTGCAAATTGAAACTCAATCTTCTACTAACATGCATTTTACAAACAAATTCATGCACCTACTATTGTTATTGTCATTAGTGCCAGAACTATTGCTGGCTTTTTGCTCTCAGTTGCAGATTGTTATTGTTTTCCTTATTGAAAGTGGTTCCCCTGTCTATGATTTTCCCAAAGATATAACCAACAATTTCCTCAGAATCAATGAATACTTGAAAGAATCACCCTTTCTACCTGGGGATTCAGAATAATTGCTGTGTGTTGGCAAGCTTAATATATCCACCGAGTCTGCAATGTTGCTTTGCTGCTAACAATTTGTATGCATACCTACATGCATACATGTAATAATTTTAGATTTGATTCATATTCATTACTTACATATTATTATGTCCAGGTTATGTTTATACCACAGTAATTTTTTAAGGTCCAGAGAAAAAAGTGTGAACTGTATGTCAGTACTGTGGGGTAAGAAAGAATCTGTTGCAACTTAGTGAAGGCTCCAAATTTGCAGTGGATACTTCTGAGATGCCAAATAAATTTGATTATTTGCGTAGGGTTAGCTGCATGGCCGAATGAATCTCTTAGCCATCGTCAAAGTATGAACTTATACTTTCAGCTGAAATAATCAATCAAATATCTTCCTTGTTGGAGAAAAAACTATAGTCATACACCTATACAACTGTTGGTAAAGGGGTGGAAGCAATCTATAATTTGCTAATCCTCTCATGGAAGCTTTGTTATGTGCCTTATACTCACAGTTCTTCAACCAATTTATGTATCTCTTGTATTTTCATTTTGCTTTCCTGTCCACCCACTTTGCATCTCATTCATACTCTTACCAGTGGTCACGCTATGTTCATATCTGAACACAACCTTATGGTTAAAAAATTGCATGCATAAACTTGTATGGAGCTTTTATAATGGTTTCATACTCGTGGAGGTGTTAGGTTTAAATTAAAGAGGTGGATGACGTTAGAATTCTAATCCAGTTTATGTGAAATTCTTCAATGGGGTAGAGATTTATTTGGTTGATGGGACCTACTGAATTATAGATACTCTTAATGATCATCAAGTATGATTCTGTTCTTCGGTCTGGGCTTGTCATGAATTTGCTGCATTGGTGGTATCAGTATGTACTTCACTTGAAGTATAAAGTGAATTTTGGATTCTTACTGAAATGACTAGTTACTGTACATTGCAACCTTGAATATTCACAAGAAATTTTATTTTGCAAACAATCATGTCGGCAGCGATATTGTTCTCATTCAGATACATTGCATTCTTAACAGGGATGGGAGCATACCAGTTTCATTTATTCAGAAGTACCTCAAGATGAAGTTAGACCTTGCCAGTGAAGATGAGGTAATTTTTCATCCCTATGGTTAGTGAAAAGCGACTTCTATTACCAATAATATGCAATCACTATGCATGGTTCATGCAAGGAACTCTTTGCTGAGTGATAACACCTTTCTCTTAACTTAAGCAGCTACACGAAAAAAAAAAAAAATATTGTGAAGAAGATGCCATATTTATCAGCACTAAGCTATTCAAAAAGATGCCTTTCAGTTAATGCGCTTATGCGACATTTTTTTGCCAAATAACTTTGTAGGTTGAAATCAAATGCATGGGGCAGGTAGTGATCCCTACATTGACACTGAATAATCTGGTCGATCTGTGGCTCCATACAACTACTACAGATAGAGTTTCGGCCACAATTGGTTCATCAGCAAAGGACTTCGTGATGGTATTGGGCTATGCTCGCAAAATTCCTGATTCCTGAAAGCGCATACCACATTTTTTCCAGAGTCTCCAATAATCTCTATATTATTTAAGTTTTGGTAACAGTTGCTTCTTCTTAGTTTTAATGTATGCTCAAGACGTGGCAAGCCGTAGTGTTTGAGAGTCGTGCACTTGAAGTACTTGTCTGTTTACTTATCATTGTATTCTATGCAATTGTACACCTGGTGGATTTCCAACTTGTCCTTTCCCTAGTCCCGGGTCATCTTACATTGGATTGTTTGTTGTTACATGAATGACGCAATGCCCCACACAGTACTTACAATCATGTTCCCTGTATTTTTGCATTGTACTAGATGTTCCATCCTTGCCATCTTTGTTTTATATCAGTGGGTTCTTGTTGTAATGTGTGATGAACTGAGAATATATGATAGCAGAGGATGGATCTTTGTCGCACCCGTGAGCTGTGATATCTGTAAGCTGCGTCAGTAACAGTTGAAATTGCCAAAGTTTCCTTTTACCAGTGCTTGATATGTTGCATTACATATCCCAAGCTGTTGCTGCATTCTTCACTCTTTGTTCTTCCTATTTCTTTTGCTCCTCAAAGACACGAGTCTTAGTTTGATTTTGTTTGAAAAAGAAAACATTTGCCATTCATATGTACTATCACTATCCAACACGAAAAAGGAAGAACTATAGATATCGGAAAGAAAAACACGGCATTATATATATACAAAAAGTTTATACTACTTGAGTAGGGAGGGAGAACGTAAAAATATTCAAACCTTTGATTTAATATCTGGGCAATTTCTATCCAAGAAAGTACCTAATTCATCGAATTACCATTCTAATTCCTTGCCAAAATTTTCAAAAGCACTAGAAAGTCGGAACTTTTTCTATCAAAAAGTAGTTCCAACAACGGAGAGCAACCCGCCTTCAGCAACCTCATCTTCATTCAGAAACAAATCTTCCGTAACCCTGAAGGTCGCGTGCAGAACCACCACCGCCGCTCCAATCAAAACAGAGACCAAAACATTCAACCACACGCGTGTGGAAACTAAACTTGCAATCGTCACAACTCCAAGCGCAATCAGCACCACGCGATCATCCACCGTGCGATGGAACACCACGATCGGCTCATCACGGAAGAAATAGAGCAGAAACCAGAACAAGAAGACTATTAGAAAGACAATCATCGAGATCGGGTGGTACACAAGGCTGAGGAAGAGAATAAAAAGCACGATCATGGCATAGTTGACGCGGAAGTAACCGAGGTTGCGCTTGAGGCGAGAGGCGAAATCGCTGAAACTGTACGGTATAGAGTAGGAGGCAGGGTGAGCCAAGAGCTCGCGCCAGGGGCGGCGCATGGCGAAGAGCGACTGGGTACGCGATTTGGCTCGGAAGAAGACTCCGGCCCCGCCCCCGCCGCTGCCGCCGGCGCCATTATATGGCGGTAGGCTACTGTATCCGGTGGAGGACATTTGCTGTTGTATTGGAATTGGATTAAAAAACCCTAGAGAGAGGGTGGGGAATGGTTGTCGTCCGTGATTGGGTTGGGGCTGGTGATTTCTACGGGAAGCAAGCAACGAATGAGAGTCTAATACGTCGCCGTTCGGAGGAATTTGAGCGTTGGAAACGTGTGCAAGAGTCGGCGCTGGGTGGATGTGAAGTTTGAACTGGTCCGCCTCCGTACAATGACCTTTCCCGGTTCGAAACTTTTCACAAAAGAAATAAAATATCAAACTAAAATTCGTATTACACCTTATATTATAAGAATTTCTTGAAATTTGTTCTAATTATAAATAAATTTTATGTAATTTGAATAATTATATTTAAAATCTCTTACATTTGTTTTGATTTATTATTCGATTTCAATTCAGATAATTTTTTTCTGATTAAACTATTTTTATACATCTTTACACAATAAAGCATGTGAGTAGAAATATCTTGTCCTTTATAAAGATATTTTGGTTAGAAATATTTATTTGATCTTCAATGAGTAAATAATAAGTCAATTCGAATAATATGAATTTCATTCAACTTATTTGCTAGTACAGCAAATTCGAATAATTTTTGACTAACATAGAAATATATTGTTAAATTAAAACAAGCGTCAATGTATTGCTGCAACTGTTGAACTGTCACTAAACTATGCTCCACATTCAGTACAGAGACTCTGAACATTATATCTGTTTTCTTTTGTGTTTCTTGAATAATCTTGTTTCATCCGCCATTTTTTGTGTGTTTTTGGCCAAGAATTGATGGCTCCGAGGCTACATGATATGAACAAAAGTGAGATTTGCAGAAAATTTAAATGCAGGAAGAATAGGGGTGCGTAACAGAAGAACTGAGAAAAGATGAGAAAAGGAAAATACTATCCATTTCATAATAATCCTTTCCAACACATTTCCTTGCTTTTACATGTAGTTGCAGCAAAATAATAAAAAGAAAATTAAAGTTGATATTGCATTAAACCCCTGCGAAAAAGAAGCATATACTATGTCTGCTTTCATTTTTAACTTATTTTGATGTATTTTAGCAGAAAAAAACAATGTTACAGATAGTGTATATATTTGAATTTATTTTTAGATAATATAAAATAAGAATAATATATTTGATATTGTTTAGTAAGAGATAAAAACTATTGTTCATTATCAAATCATATCTTTTTTATATAAATTATATATATATATATATATGAGTATGTATATAATTTTTTTAATTGTAAGACCTATAATTAGTGTAGACATATTTTTGACCGAAAACAAATGAGGTTCTGTTTCAAAACACCACAAAAACATAGAAAACAAACATTTACATGATGTAGGGCCTTCAAAACGCAGAGGGAACTTGGAGAGGAAGGAGTAGCAGTGAACAGCCGGCAACTTTAGAGCACCACCGTCAACGTCAAGGCCCTGTTTGTTTGTTCACATAGATAGGCCGAAATTTAACCGGAAGCAAACAGAAACTGGGGCCTGAACGTAGGCGGCAATCTGTATAGACCTCTCGGGAGATTTTGTTCTTTGGCTTTGGAACAGATTTCAGAATAATGCAGTAAATATTGAACTAATCTATATATATTATTAGTAGAAAACAAGCTAGTTTAGAAGATTAATATACTGTGAGGGCAATGAAGTCGGCACTTGCTTTCAGAAGATTAGTATAGCTCGGTTATGGTATACTGTGAACTGTGGTACATACAAGTATGTATATTCTGCAAGAAAAGCGTGTATGGTATGGTATGGTATGGTATGATTCACCTTTTCCAGCTCCAAAAAGAATAAGCAAACAGCTCTAGTACTACTCCTACATCACCTCACCTTAATCTTCCAGCATCATCTTCGCATCCACAAGAAACACCAGATTTTTATGTATACCCTCTTTCGCACGCTACTTTGCCAAAAGTATTCTAGCTCCAAGATAAATGCCATACAACACAACGAAACGGCTGCACCCAGTGTTGCAATAGCAGATGCTGTACCTAGCCACAGGCCTAGAGCCGATGCCTACAAAAATAGTTCTCCTGCAGGGAGACGAAGTGAGCTATATATTGACGGTTCGACGAATCCTCTCGGCGTCCAAAGGGCGCTTTGCAGCCAGCTCATCCAACGAGGACATGCAGGCATCTCTGTCACCAAATGAGAAGCAGATATATCAAGCTAGTTCTCAAACATGATTCAGAAACAATAAGGATCACCTAAATGCATCTTCAATTTCCTTGTTTCTTGGATCCAATCTGAAGCCCTTTGAAAATGCCGTGGACGCCATGAGATAGTTCTGCACGTAAATAGGAAACAGCATGACCCATACAAATCAGTGCTTTCTCAAACTTAACTTTGGTATAATCAAAACTAGAGCCTGATTAGAAGTGCATACTTTAAGTAGTCTCCATGCCACACCTTCTCTGTAGTGAGCCTTGGGCCAATCAGGTCTCAATCTAACACAGGCCTCAGCATCAAATAAAGCAAAAGCAGCTTCATTCAATTTTGCCCAACACAAGCTCCGATTGGATAGCAGTCTTGCATCTGATGAATCAAGATAAATTGCCTACAAAACCCAAGTTCCAAGTGCGAATAAGAAATGGAAAGATGATATTAAGATCGACAGACAGGCATGAGACTGAACAGAGTGAGGGGCATCTACAAGAGGATATGACAATCTTAGTATATAGATTAAGCACCAGATAATATAAGGAGGATAGTAGAGCAATATTTCATCAAATTTAAGACGCTTCTAATAGGAGGCGCAGCATGAGAGTACCTCACTGTACCATTTGATCGCATCCCAGTATTCCTTTCTGTTCGTCGCATCGTTGCCTTTCTGTTTCACCAATTTAGAGTAAGCATTCCTCGTCTCCTCTCTCTGCACGAATGGGTCCATGTGATGGGAAAAAAAAGATTCACAGTACCAACTCTCGAATGGTCTAAACTTTTCAACATCAAACGTTCTAGAGAGAAAAGTTAACAAAGTAACATGTTATCCACAACTTCAAAACAGCTCTCACAAGAAACAACGAAAAAGATTTTGCAACGGTATGAATGAGAAGCACATTGCTAATGAGATAAATACCATTTTGTTAAAGATTTTAGATGCGCCCCCGGAGGGACTGTATCTTTGATTAATGTGGAGATCTGAAGGTTAACTGGTTCAGACCTTTATCTTAGCTGGTTCAGAGTGGAAGTACTTTGCAATTCCATGAATGCTCCAGTCCGGATATTCTGGAATGCGCTGAGTCAGTGGAAACAAAATCTTAACTATTGCATAGTTCCCCTTCGAAACGGCATACTCTATAGGTCTCAGATGAGCCTGAAAATTGTCATTATCAATCACAAATGAAAGCTATACATAACACCACAAGAATACAAAGGAAAAAGAAAATAGCAAAATCTCACCAAGAATGTTAGGATGTAAAAACTACATTTTGCTTGTATTGTTCACAATTCAAAAAGGCAACAAGTAGAAACTCATCAGATGGCATCAGGATATGGCTCAAATCTAATTTAAGAGATGCTTCCAACCAACGGAGTACGGACAATAAAAGACATAAACAAGGCGCAAAATATGATATATATATTTGTCAGGACACAAAAAGAGAAGACAAAAACAGAAATTAACTGTGGTAATTGAGTTTGGATTTGCCCCAGCTCCAAGCAAAGACCTAAGAAGTCCTGCTTCACCTTCTGTGGCTGCATAAGACAGAGGACTCATCCCAAATGAACTAAGGTTTGGATCAGCTCCAGCCTGCATGCGATATGTACGAGAAAGGAGGCTCAGGAGTGAAACAGGTAGATCCTTTTCTCTGAGATATCTTAATCACTGACCGAGAAGAGATGTACCAAAAAATAAACATTTTTAGGTTACCGTAACTGCTAAGCAGGGTTTACAAAATGTAAAGAAGATGAACAAAACAGAAGTCAACAAGCATTGCATCAATATATGTACCACAACATGGTGTTGTTTCTGCAGAGCACAAAAGAAGTCTTAGCTCTTCTAGTAAAGGGCACAAATCGATCCATTTTGATCCCTCAAATGAATGAGTACCTACTTTCTAGAGTTGAAAAACTATTTATTCCCAACACCTAACATGGTACAACAAATTTGACTGAACAAAAACTGTACTTAATTTGACTCATGTCACCTGCAGTAAAATGAAAAGCAGCACATAGGACAACGTAGGAGAAAATGTCAGTGAAATAAAGCAAAAGGAATTAAATTGAAACTTCATCTAATAAGTATTTATTAAATAAAGATGGCCAAGTAATACTCTTCATGCATATTCCTGAACAATTGATCTTCTTTTTCTGCTATATTCTGATTGCATTAAAGGGAAAAGACAATATATTACATATATGGAAACAGCTCCTAGATCACGTACTTCAATGTATCATTATCACAAGGAAAATCAGATATTTCAATGATCAGTCATATACAAAGCAAGAAACAATTAATGGAACTTATAATGGGCACTGATACAACCTTGGGAAAATTTAAGGTGAGTGAAAGAGGTCTCTCTATCCCACAGTAAAAATACCTTCAGCAACAGCTCCAAGCATTCAGATGAGTGGCATGAAAGTGCCCACATAAGGGGGGAGAAAGAAAGTTGAGAAACTGAATTTGGCTGCAAAAGAGGTTGATGTTAATCAAATTAAATTTATCAGAAACATAAGATTCCTACACGCAAAAATCTGGACAAGGTTTGAAAAAAATAATTGTGTACCACGTATCAGTGATATTAGCTTTTATCCCTATAATTCAATATTTTACCAAAATTAGACATGCTAAACATATAAAACTCTTCTTAACATTCAAACTTTCAGCAATGTAAGACTATATTTATGTTAACGTTAACATATCCCCAAAGCCCACCTGAAAATCATTTAAGGTTATTACAAAATGAGGAATTATACCAATTATGCCCATAAACAAGGATAACAAATTACACAAGATGTAATACCAAACTTGCGTGAGCATACAATGTGACTCAAGGTTGTGCCTACCTTGGCACCATGACCCAACAGAAATCTAACAGATTCAAGACTTCCTGATGATGCCGCGCATTGTAGCGGTGTTCCATAAACAGACTTTGCCTCTATATCAGCACCTTTGAATAGCAATAATTGCATAAGCTCCTTGTTACCTGTAACACCCACAATCAATACGAAATGTCAGTATAATACATAATACGAATTCCACAAACTTCTAAATAGCAATGGAAACAACACAAAAAAGCCTACAGAAACCAACCTCTTTCAGCAGCATAATGCAAGGAAGTCATTCCCTTCGAATCACTGTTTCTAATATCAGCACCCCGTATGATGAGATACTTTGCAGTATTGATACGCTCCCTTGCTGTAGCAAGTAAAAGAGAACTGTCCCCTGAAGAAGTGGTGTATACCAAAATTCACTAAAACTGAACCATAAATTTGGTTAAATATACTAACAAACATATTAGTACATTACTCTGTAGATTCACAAAGACAGAGGAAAAAATTAAATAACTGAAATTTGAAATAATTTTCAGGGCTTTGTATCAAAAAATGATGTACTAAACCATAACTTACATTTTCTTAAAAACATAAATTTGGCAAGAGAATCGTTAGCCGAGAATGATAATCCAACAAAATCAACAAAGCATTATAATAAAAACATAAATACTGAATAAAACGAGATTCAAAAATAAAAAAGAGGAAAAAGACAGAGAGATACCTCTTTCAGTTTTGATATCAATATCGACTTTAACTTTCTCAATCAAGAACTTGCATATCTGAATATTTCCCTTTCGAGCCGCATAATGCAAAGCTGTCCGCCCTTCACAATCTTTGCACACCTCGCATTTTCCTCGGAACTCCTCGCTATCAAGTCTCGCTGCTACCTCTGTGATCATCAACAACCACTTCAAACCCCCACGGATAACAAAACGAAACTGAAATTGCCACAAACAAACTCAAAAAATGTCAAAAAAAATATTATAAAAAAATAAAAGAAGTTTACGCTGAAGTTGTTTAAGGTCTCCGCTAGCAGCAGCCTTAAGAATCAGAACATCTGCCATGGTATGAACACAAAGATTAGCTTCCAACCCCCACAAAGAGATGCTCAATGTTGAAAAAGAAAATACTCCAAGCACATATGTTGTTTTCAGCAACAACATTGAAATCCTCAAACACATACATCTAATCATGCATGTAGAAATACATGCTGAAACACTAAACATACATGTGATTCAACAAAAACAAGAGGTTTTTCATCAACAGACCATCATCAGAAGGAGAATACATGGCGCTCTAAGTTCTTGCAGCTCTTGACAAAAATGCAAGAGAAACTCTGGTGCTCTTATGTTTGTACGGTGCAGAGCCCTGTTTGTTCGAGAGAGGTTTGTTTCGCGTCTGAACAGGAGTTTCGACGTGCGGTTTATGGCTGAGACAAACGGGGTCTAAGGCATTGTTTGCCAAAAAGCCTGAAAAACAGCAACTTTTTTTTTTTTTTTAACACAAGCGCTTCTCTAATGATTTATTATATTTATAAATTCTCCCTACTTCAATCAGAACACATAAACTCCTCTTTTTTGGTTTTGTTCTTTTAATATTTTTATTGAATCTTATGCGAGATATAAAATAATATTTTTATTATGATTTTGTTTGTGATACTGTGAAAATTTGGTATATTCATGAAAAAATATAATAAAAATATTTAAATTAAAAGAAGCAGGGTCAAAGTAGGATACCAAAATATGACTCCTAAGAGTTCCATTGTATTCTATTGAACAAGAATCTGCCAAAAGATCACTACTACAAGAAAGCTTTTAAGAGATCCTAAAATTCGAGCTCTCAAACAAAAAAAAATTGGTAGGAACTTGATAGATCCCTCGGAAGATTTACAAGGAGCTGGGATCCATAAGACTCCAATTTTTAAAAGAGGATCCGCAACAACTTATGAGAAAAAGATCTTATTCTAAAAAAGGTAAACTACAAGTATTATTAACCAATTACAATACAAGCTCAACATATAAAATCAGTTACAAGTTTTGAAAACATACTCTATTTTAAAAGCAAATACAAGTATATTTAGTAAGACTGTAGAAATACAAGCCTCGTCAAGAAAATCATATCATCAAAATATACAAAAACACGTAATCTTCTGAAATAAATAATTTTTTACATGAAAAAATGCAACTGAAATTTATGGTTCAATTTTCACAAAAAAAAAAAAAAAAAGAAGCGCAGTTTGATGTAATTTAAAATAGTATATAATTGAAAGTAAAAAAAAAAGTAATATGGGGTTGCAAGGGTAAGGCCTTGTTTGTTTGAAATATATGAATAATATTTGTCATTATCTTGACATTTTTACTTTTATTTATGTGTTTATAAATTTGTTTTCTGTTTTATGTATTAAGCGTTTCTTCTGCTGTTGGAATTTGAGGTGCGAAAAGAGCAGTGGGGCCCAGAAGGTATTGTTACGCCACGTTTCCGCTGTTGCCTGGGACAACGTCCTTTATGTTGTCAGGAAATAATTACTCTGTCATAAATTTTGAGAAGTTGATTGAATCTAAATTAATTATAAAAAATAAAATATAATATAAAAAATAATGATGTTTTTATTTTTTTTATATTTGATGTAATTATATTTTTTTTGTAATTTAAAAAATATATTTTTGAAGGTCTGTTTAATAAATAAATTTTTTTATTAGTTAAAATTCACTGAATTAATAATATTAATAAAAAAATCAAATAAAAGTTCGTAAGTACCACAAATTAACTTATTTCTTATTTATTGCATGTCAAATATTTTTTTTATATAAGCGAGTAGTTAGTAATAAGTCAATGAAAAGTATATATCAATATACTCTTTTTACTATATTGGCTGGTATGACAGGTGCCAAGTTATCAATAGCTAGGTAGTTAAACTAGTAATAGTTTAGTTCATTAATGCAGGTAAACATGCAACAAATAATACTTATATAAAACATATCCTATATTTTATTCTGATTTATCTTATTATTAACTTGTTTTATAGAAAAGTATACCAGCCTTGAATGTGTAAGAACGCAACATCCGTAACAATAATAACGACAATAAAAAATAATAGGTACAGAACTAAAATTCTGTCTGTGGGAAAAAATAAGATATTTCCTGAGAAAATATAGCGGAACAGGCCATCTTCTCGTGGTTCATCAGGCTGACAAAGATCGACAGTGGTCAGATTTCTCTTCTTTTGAATTTCGACCTCAATACATTTGGATTTTGTAAATCGCAACAACTTATATACTAGAAAACATAGTGGACAACAACGATTCATTGAGCAATATAGGCAGCAAGACATGATCTAAGGTGGTGGGAAATTGCGATCAGACCATATACCTTGTGAGAAACACTACTCTGCATGTATACGATGCAGTGAAACATAAGCACATTGTTCAACAAAGTTGATGGCGCTTCAAAACATACCCTGTATGCATAGAAGACGGCTTGATATTTGGAACAATTACTACTAGACTCGGTTGGTAATTCCCATTTAATAGTTCAAAACAGGATTAGACTATGAAAATGGTTCGAAAGTATCACTGCAGTTTCAGCCTTAGGACTCCATTGGATCCATGGAAGAGTTTGGAAGAGGCCGATCTCTATCCTCAGCAGTGGAAGCCAGGCTAACCAGCTCTGAAGCTTCCCTGACATAAGTAAAAAAAAAAGAATTTAACAAGCAGCAACCCAGGATAAGGCCAACATTTCAGCAGAGAGAGCCGAATATGCATCTAATTGAAAGCATGGAGCCTACCTAACCCTTAAACATAGTGCAAAGGAAAACTGTGTAGGACTCACAAGAGTATGGATAACTAGATAATGAATTCTAAGCTCCTGGCTGATATACTTGTCAAACTAAAAGCTCAAATTTTTATCCGAGAGACAAGCATAGCAAAACGTAAATTGGCATTGATACAGTAAATTTCTGAAAGAAGATGGTAGAATTCCTTGGGAGGAAAGATAACAAAAGCAATTTGTATTGTAAAAGACATTATTCTGACATGTGTGGTAGCTTCTTCAGGGTGAATGTGATTCATAATTCCACTGATGCTCCACTCAGGGTAATAAGAAATCTGAGCAGTCACTGGAAACAGAATTCTCAGAGCCTCATCATGGCGATTCAATACAGCCCATTCCAACGGTGTAAGGCCAGACTGCGAAAGAGAATAGGATAAAGGGAGAAGCCTCTTACAGAAATGAAAAGTATGTAAAACTAGTTATAGCTTGAGGTAAAATAAGTTGAATTACTTAATTCTGATCCTTCACTGCACAAACGCATGTATAAATCTAATTATAATTATGGAAACATTATATATCCTAGCTACGCATGGTTGATAATTTACAGTTCAATGTAGAAAAAAGAGTACCAGTGACAAAATGAAAGTGCCTAATAATTGACTTTGAAGAATTTTGAAACAATGTCAATCAAACTAGCAGGTGCATGATTTGAAAAAATTTTAGATCGAAGCTAGTCATGATTTGAACAGTGTGATTGCATTCAACATTGCAGGTGCATCTGAAAACGGTAATTGCATTGAACATTGCAGGTGCATTTGAAAATGGTAATTGCATTAAAAACTGCAGGTGCTTAATATTAAGTTTTTACCAAATACAGCCGAGGCTTGGCAAATCAGTACAGCACAACCCTTTGAGTAAGCAAGAACTTAGATATGCCATCAATCAGGTAGATTTTCCCATGTTAAAATGCGAGAGAGAACAAATTGAGCTGATATTATTAAAAGATATGTTCAATTTGGAAGAAGCCTTAAGAAATAGAATTGAGTTAAGGCGCACACAGACAAGGACATATTAAGCATCTCACAGTGTTAACATCATACCTAAACATGCACAAATATATAATATTTAAAGGAGCACGTTAAGAATCTCACATTGTCAACTGCATCGGGGTCAGCACCAAAGCTCAACAAGCAATCAACAAGTCTGGTCGCCCCATTAGCTGCTGCTTGACCTAGAGGTGTCATGCAGTTCATGCCACCTCCACTAATATTAGGGTCCGCTCCAGCCTGCAAAGCAGAAACGAATAAAGAATGTTTCAACTTAATTAGCTAATAAACAACATTTCTTTGTGTTTAAATGACTGTTATCTGACTTGTTAAAAGATTGAACTGTTCTATCCAATAATTCAGGGATGCATAGACCAGCTCAGTATGAAACACATGCTCAAACCTAACTGAACCATCTGAAATCAGCTTGTTTTAGTTTTTGGTCAATAATGGGAATTTTGCATCATTGTAAACTGACACTTTCTGGTTGGAATATTAATTTAATAATTGTAATTTGCCTCAAATGCAACCAAACCTGTGCATGCAATATGCTTAAATGCATTTGTCCTAACATTTCTATTCATAGCAAGAAGCCTTTGTGATTGAAATTATTACCAAACAACACAATTTGTTAAGCAATATCAAATAGATGCAACTCAAGAAATTCTTACTCAACGAACAAGAAACAAATGGTACAAAGGTAGATATACAAGCCATTGCATCAAAACATACAAAAAAAAGTAACACATCAAAATCAATAAAGAGAGCACGATATCACACAATGAGTCAAGAATAGCAAATACCTTTAGCAAGACTTCCAAACAGTCGAATGAATTGGCAAAGATTGAACAAAGAAGTGGAGTGAAAAACTCACATGCAGCAAAATCTGGCTGCATCAGAACCAATGATGGTGTAAGCCATTAATAATTGCATGACGCGACTGATTATTAGAGCTAGATGACTTCAGTCACCAATTAGTTTTACAAGAAAATTCAGGACTCCGATAAAATGATTGGTCCAGAAAGAATATATTTACTTAGATATTTATCTCCATTTCATGAAATTTAGGAGAATTAACATGGTATCTATCCAAAATAATACAAGACAAAAACAGGAAATTTGACATTTCATAAGTATCTACTCCTTTCTGCTTCCTTTCCCTAGAAACAGACCCAATCTGGGGGATGCACTTTTGTAAAATAAGTTAGTACTTCCAGTATACTGATAATAATACACAGACCAAGAAATTCCTATCCAAATTGAGGGAACAGCATTAAACCAATCTCATCCTCAAAACTCTGAGATCTCTACATGGATATCTATGACAAACAGGACATCATTTGCGATATTCCACTGATGACTAAATATTCTGCATATACATTCAAAGGCTTCTATAGAATGACAAAAGGCGCCTTCTCGACATGAGGAAGCATTCTTATATTGCAGCAAGTAGTGTATAAAAATCATCCACAACTAAATATGCAATTTATAAAAAGAATAAAGAACAGTTATCTTAAGCTTATAACAAAAAACGACATGAGAGTATAAGAACTTAGCTTACATCTGCTTCATAATCCAACAGAACTTCAACGGCATCTTTCCTTCTATAAGCTATGGCCCTCTGTAAAGGAGTACCATAATCAGACACTAAGTCTATGCCAGCACCAACAGCAATTAACAATCTCAGCATTGGAACATGTCCTGAAATTTTTCAGAATCATACATATAAGCGGATTACCAATTATATCTATCATAATGGGCTCGATGATCATAAAGAAACTATAACATATTCCAAAACATAAAACATACAAAAACCAATCCAATAGGCCCTGCTATTTCAGATTAACCACCATCTTTCATATTTATGTTCTTCCCCTCCTGCTTCTTTCTACATGACATAATCTTCCCAGCCTTCCATGTCCAGGCTCTTGATCCAATCTAGGACCCCTCTTCTTATCTGTGTGTTCCATATCATTAGCTATATTTTGTACCTTTGACGTTGACCTTTGCAATTATTTCCCTTGGATAAAGATAGATATAGGAACTCGAGAAATGTACTTAATTCAGCACAGTTATCTAATTTTCCATGCTTCCCAGTCACCTGCTCCAAATTATTCAAATTAAAATTGCTGCACTGAAACCCAACGCCAGGATCCACCACAGTCTGAAAGTTGAAATCACTGGACATTCTAGAAAGTCGCATCTGGCTGCATCACCATTATCTGAAAAACGTCTCTGTAGAACATAATCTTTGCTCAAAATTTTTCTCAATTTCTAATCCTTCAACTGCAAGCAACTTGGATTTCACCTTCCCATTTGTCCATGAATGAAGAATTGATTGCCCAATAATTCATCTATTTGCCATGGAAATGAAGTAAAGACTAGAATAAATGCAGACCATTAGAGGAGTTGTAAACACACCTATTTCAGCAGCATAATGCAAGGGAGTATATGCCCTGTAATCACATAGTGAACTACATGCACCAACTGACAGAAGATATACAGCAGTACCGAAACGATTGTGCAGCACTGCATAATGCAAAGGAGAGCGACCTGTAATCGGATTGCCATGAAAAAAAAGTACCCAAAGTAAGAAAAAGTAAACACTAATAATTTGCACCAAGAAAACACAGTTCTTCCTTTTAATATTACTTTCTTCCTTTCTCCCACTGAAACCGAAAACACATTTTAGGAACTGTAACCCCCAATCCTTCAAAATTTTTGAAGGAATTAATCTAATCCATGCAAATACCGATCAAGAATTAAGGGAAAAATATAAAAAAGAAATAGAGAACTATTTTAGCTTGATTAATGGATCAAACCCTAGCCACTCAAATAGGAGCTAACAAGAAAGAGGGGGACCCTAGGGATCCATTTGCATCTTTACCCCACTTGCAAAACTACAAAGAAACGCATTTACCTATTGATTTGTTTCTAAAAGTAAAATGTGGAAGAAATATATGTGCAAACATTATACAGGAGATCTTTGCTGATTGTAAGCATTCGTTTCATGGCATTTCTACTCCCATTTAAAATGTAAAAGAAAGTGGGTTAAAAACACAAACTCCTCCACATTACATATGTATTTATGTATGTATGTGTGTCTGCCTGTCTGTCTCAACATATATATAAACCAAGGGAAACTGAAAAGGCATATATAAAAAATAATAATTAGCAAACATACATTTATCATCTATAAAGTCGACACCAACATCGATTTCTTCAATCAAATAAACGCATATATCTCTCTTCCCTGCAGCAGCGGCAACGTGAAGCGCCGTTCTCCCTCTATCATCCCTCACCCTCGCAAATGTCTCCACCAAACGTCCGCCAGTGTGAAGCTCCGCCGCACACTCTGAAACAAAGAGTAAACACAACTCAAATTAAAGAAACAGAATACTCGAAACTGCATCCACACACACACATTTCCGTAAAATTATATGACCCGTACGCTTGAGTAGTTCCAGATTTCCCTCTGAAGCTGCCTCCCAGAAAAGACTGGTTGTATCATCTATGAACCAACATTCTCACACACATCAGTCCTGAAGAAACAAAACGTAAGCGATGATAAAGTTTAGTTTGACATACATCCAGAAGTTCCAGCTTCATCGATGGATCCTGCGCCCCATACCATTGTTCTACTGCGTGTGTGGGTGTGGAGAGAGATCTTGTGAGTACGGAACCTGCAGATTTGAGCTCAAACAAACAAGTACCGGACACAATGGCGCCAAAAGGAAGTACTTTGCTGGGTTTGGATATCCGACACGTGCTTCTTGAAATTTTCAGTTACTCAGTTAGCATGATACTACGGTTGGCTGTTGGGCACCAACTCCAAATCAGTTTGCAATGTTCTATTTGGAACTGATATGAGCTACATATATGCAATTTATTTATATAATTAATAAATAATAAAATATTTTAAATTGGTTTATGTCATACACATCACTCTTCCAGGATTCTCTTTTCTTATCCATTTAGAAAAATATACTCAGGTTATTTTTGCAAATTTTTATTTACAAGATGGTTTTTTAAAAAATACCAATATCATGAGGGGAGGATAATAATAATAGAACTAAAATTTTGTTTGTGCTCCTCATTGATCGGCTAAAATAAGATATTTCTTGGAATAAATAATGCAGAACAGACCATCTTCTCGTGAACCAGGCTTCACAAAGATTGAAACTCCTCATATTTCATTTTTCAATCCACCACATAATATTTAAAATTATCGTTTGTTTTTTTAAAGTCCTGATTAACCTAGTTAAAATATATTCAGTAATTTTATCAACTCTTATCATGTCAATTAGTATCGTATAAGTAATTTGTGACACACTCTTACGTGTGTGCAATTTTATAGATATCATTTGAAAACATATTTACATAATTTTATTGTGTAATAAAGCACATACAGAATAATAAGTTCATATTAATTTATAAAAAATAGTGACACAAAAAAAAAAAAAGAAATAACTATTGAAAGACATTGGAAAAGTGGGAAGGTAGGCGGGTGGGTGGAAAGTTAATAAATTAAATTAAATATTAAATTTTACGTACCAAAATAATTGAGACACAAATTCACCCAATTTCAATTATATATAGAATAGATCATCTCAACAAATAGTACCCATCGTATGAGATATCTCACACGGACCAAATTATAGCAATACCAGCACAAAACATTACACGGACATGATACTCCCATACTAATCATTTGTACAGGATATTCCCTGCCATAAATGCCCCAATACCCTTCGCAACGTGGTACGTACCTTTTGATTTCAATATATGATTTTGTACATCACTGACGACTTAGTAGAAAAAACGTGGGTGAACAACGTTCCATTGAGGAATATAGGCAGCAAGACATGATTTTAGGTGGTTTGGAATTGCGATTAGACCACATAGCTGTTAACAAACACTATTGTGAAAAGGTATATGATGCAGTGAAACATAAGCACATTTTTCAACACAGTGCGGATGGCGCTACAAAACATACCCTGTATGTGTAGAAGACGGCTTGATACTTGGAACAATTAGTACTAATAGACTCGTTTGTAAATCCCCTTTAATAGCTCAAATAGGATTAAACTATCAAAAAGGTTCGAAAGTATTACTGCAGTTTCAGCCTTCGGACTCCATTGGATCCTTGGAAGAGCTTTCCGAGAAAGGCCAATTTCTAGCCAAGTCTGAAGCTTCCCTGACATGAGAAAGAAACATACAAGAATTCAATAACACAGCAAACCGAACCCGGGATAAGGCCGACATTTCAACAGTGGAAACCAAATATATATCTGATTGAAAGAATGAAGCCTACATAACCCACCCTTAAAAATTGGTGCAAAGAAAAATTGTGTAGGACTAACGAGAGTATGGATAACTAGATAATGAATTCTAAGTTCCTGGCTGATATACTTGTCAAATAAAACACTGGGGATTTGATTAACCGGGGATGTTGAATAAGGCAGCTGAAATTTTGAGGGACGATGAAACGAAAAACAGGAAACAAAACGTGGAAAAGCAGTGACCAACTAGTGTGATGTAATGATGGATACATACTGGTACAATTTTATAATTTCTTCACTATAAGGAAGCAACTGCCGAGCCTTAGAATATGCTGCTGCTGCCATGGGATAGTTCTGCATGAAATTGGGTTAAGGAGTGAACAATATCTTCTACTAGACATAAAAGAATATTCCTGAATAAAAATTACAGCAAGATGATCAACTAAAATGCAAGTGCATACTTGAAGTATTTTCCATGCTGCACCTTCCATGCAGTGTGCTTTTGATGAGTCAGGTCTCAGTCCAATACACAATCTAGCATCATATAAAGCTGGAAGACCATTGTTCAAGTGGACCCAGCACATGCTCCGCTTAAATGCCAATCTTGTAGTAGCCAAGGTTATTGCCTGCGGCATAATCCAACTAAATTAAAAGTTATAAATGGCAAAAGACATATGAAATACGTGTTCCCCAAACAACACATTATCTTTTTGAGTTTATCATGATCAGTTGTAAAACATTCTCTATTGATATTTCTCAAACTTGGAATTCTTCTTCGACGATATA
>NC_026150.1:2179039-2192610 GCF_000512975.1 Sesamum indicum
AATCGTAAAGGTCGTGATCAAGCAGCAATTGAGCTTTACCTTACTGTACCAACATATTCCACGGTGATAATCTTTCTCCCCAAATGCCACGTCTCCCTGCTGTGCAAATTCCCGAAAGCTTTTTATCATCTCATGAGAATCCCTCTACAAAAAATGTCAGCAGACAAGAGATAGGATCTTAGACATATAATTCAGTAGAGCGAATGAGACAAATCTGTCCACTGGAGCCAAAAATGTTTTTAAGCAAAAATAACGCAAAATTGACACTTCTGAGATCAATAACAAAATCCAACAATGACCAAAATAGAACCCAATAATTTGAAAGTAGACAGCAGAATGATAGTCAGACCTCAGCATTAACTGACAGGGGAGGAAGAACATATAAATCAAGTAAATAAGCTTGGATGTCTTAACTATTAACAACTCTAGTGAATCAATTTCGTCTCAACTGCTTCTATCTGAAGGTCTTTTGCACACTCCACATCCTTAGAAGTACTTCATGACTCACAAAGACAATAAGTGGTGATACTTATTCCTAACAAGTAATAGTCGGTGAACTTTAGGCCCACTACCATGCGGAAAGGACTAGCTTGCTGTCACCTGGCTCATAAACCTGCAGCCATGCAGACTGCACTCGTTCAATGTGAACCTATTTACTAGGTGAGAAAGTCTACAAAAATACAAAAAATCTGCATATGGGAATATGTAACGTGGTCGAGGCTAAACAAAATGGCATCATCTTAAATCTAAAATGAAATATAAATCTGCATGGCTTGGCAAAATTAAACATATGAATTCACCCAAATGTACTTTCCACTCTCCAAAGCTCAGATGCCTATTTAAATTACAACTCAACTTATTCACCAGAAACAGTATCTATCAAGCAATAAGTTTTACCAGTTTAATGGGAATCTTATTCCTCAATGTAAAATCCAATAAAACGAAACATAAGATGAACATGGCGACAAACGAGAGAAAGCAACAATATTAGAATCCCAAAAAATGAAATAATAACTAAAAAAATGGCAAAATTCAACCCTTAGGTAAAATCACCTGAAACCATTACAACAGCAGAAAAGGACGTAAATACTTTTACAAATTCCTGATTCACTAGCTAATGCTAGTAACCAGTTTAGCTCATGAATCCTTCCCCACTCAAAAGGAAAAACGGAAAATGAAAAGAGAACTTTGCCACTGAGCAGAAAAGTTAACATGTGAAAAAGAACAAAAAGCACAATAGAAGAGTCTTCCCAAAGAGAAAGGGAGGATGGCACACAACATTCTAGTAGAAGTTAAGTATAAAAAGAATGAAACACCACAGACATAAGCTGAAATTTTTTGTCCAATAGACAAGCATAGCAAAACATAGATTGGACATTGATACAGTAAATTTCTGGGAGAAGATGTTAGAATTCCTTGGAGGAAAAGTAACAAAAGAAATTTGTGTTGTAAAAGACATTATTCTGACATGTGCTCTAGCTTCTTCAGAGTGAATGTGCTTCATAATTTCACTGATGGTCCATTCAGGGAAATATGGAATCTGAGTAGTCGCTGGAAACAGAATGTTCACAGCCTCATCATGGCGATTCAATGCAGCCCATTCCAATGGTGTCAAGCCAGACTGCAAAAGAGAATAGGATAAGGGGAGAAGAACTAGTCTCATACAGAAATGAAAAGTATGTAAAACTAGTTATTGCTTAAGGTAACATAAGTTGAATTACTTAATTCTGATCCTTACCTGCAAAAGCACATGTATCAATCTAATTATATTATGGAAACATTACATATCTGCTTAAGCTACGCATGGTTGATAATTTAGAGTTCAACGTACAAAAGGAGGACCAGTGACAAAATGAAAGAGCCTAATAAAATTGCAGGTGCTTAATAAAGAAGTCATTAACCAAATACAGCTCAGGGTTTACAAACCAGTACAACACAACCCTTTGAGTAAGCAAGAACTTAGGTATGCCACCAATCAGGTACATTTCGCCAAGTCAAAAAGAGAGAAAAAACAAAATTGGCTGATATAATTAAAAGATTATGTGCAAATTGGAAGAAGCCCAAAGAAATA
Organism: Sesamum indicum; assembly: GCF_000512975.1. Classification (NCBI taxonomy): domain Eukaryota; kingdom Viridiplantae; phylum Streptophyta; class Magnoliopsida; order Lamiales; family Pedaliaceae; genus Sesamum; species Sesamum indicum. The sequence goes on from NC_026150.1 coordinate 2,181,111, forward strand.
GAATGAGTTAAGACGCACACACGCAAGGACATATAAAGATCTCACGGTATTAACATCATACCTAAACATGCACACGCATATAATATTTAAAGGAGCACATTAAGAATCTCACGTCGTCAACTGCATCAGGGTCAGCACCACAGCTCAACAAGCAATCAACAAGTCTGGTCGCCCCATTAGCTGCTGCTTGACCTAGAGGTGTCATGCAGTTCAGGCCACCTCCACGAATATTAGGATCCGCTCCAGCCTGCAAAGCAGAAATGAATAAAGAATGTTTCAACATTATTAGCTAATAAACAACGTTTCTTTGTGTTTAAATGACCTTCTCTGACTTGTCAGGAGATCGAACTGTTTTATCCAATAATTCAGGGAAGTGCATGGACCAGCTCAGTATGATACACATGCTCAAACCTAACTGAACCATCTGAAATCAGCTTGTTTTAGTTTTTTGTCAATAATGGGAATTTTGTATTACCGTAAACTGATACTTCCTGGTTGGATGATGAGTTTAATAATTATAATGTGCCTCAAATGCAACCAAACCTGTACATGCAATAGGCTTAAATGCATTTTTGGTCCCGTAACTTAGGTCTTTGGCATTTTCATCTTTTAACTTTTAGCATTTTGGTCCTACATTTTTTCAATTTTTGCGATTTTGATCCCTTTTTCCGCCGGATCTCACCCTTCTCACCGGAAAATGCATGTGCTCTAACATGACCTTTTAAAACTGGGTGTTCCTATTAGCTCATTTTTCTAGCATTTTTATCTTTTAACTTTTTAGGGTAACATTTGGTCCTGCATTTAATTTTCGCGATTTCAATCCTTTGTTAGTCGTGGCAGAGACCTACAATGAAAAAAAACTAAAATCGAGAAAATTAAAAAGATGCAACATAAAAATGTTACCCTATAAACTTTAAAGGATGAAAACATCAAATGACCTAAATTAAGGGATAAAAAATGCATTTAATCCCATGCAACATATACATAATGCCTTCGTGTAACTTTCACATAATAATATCTTCTGAGCCTCAACATTCAAAAGCTTTTCTATCCCACATATATATTTCGTATCAAGAATTTACTTTTGTTTCAATGAGTTGTCTTGCTCCCTATTAACAATTTCTTAATTTGTTTATTGAATTGCAACAATACTCTGTGTTCCTTTATAAATGTGATTTATGACTACAAAAGGTCCAGGTCTAAGTATATATTATTCGAATTGCTAACCTACCAATCCAAACAAACAAAGTCCAACCAATTTGAACCACTATATTAGAGAGATAATTGCTTGATTGAGGTTTAGTCTTTTGTTAAATGCCACGTACTTTGAGGTAACATTTTATGATTAAACAACCCGAATCTCATTCAATATACCCCTAACCAAGTTGCGTGTTCCCTCCTGGGACACCCATTATGCACAAAATAAACAATAAGGAAAAAAATGTAAAGAAAATAGAGAGGGAAAAGAGAGACAAAGAGAAGATACCACAAACTAAAGAGGTGAATATTCAAAAGAAAATCAGAAATTTGTGTCTATCCTTTATTTACGATTCAAAATAACATTTCCTACACCCCAAGTAACAGAGACTAAGAAAATCCCCCATGTCATGAGGACTCTAATGGCTTCATTGAATCTTATCATATTTTTTATCACTTTTAAATAAACTGAATGATTTAATAAAAAGCCAATAAATGAGTATATGAAATTCAATCATCATGTCATTAGCCAAACACCAATTGATGTATATTTTAACTTAAACGAATTGTAAATGCAAGATTTCCCTCCCTTTATCGCAAAAGGCATCTGCATTTTTTGAGGGATCAAGATGCAGCAAAGATAAAGGCAAGACAAATAACAAGACACAAGTCAAACATCATATACCCATTCCTTCATTATTTATTTTATCCTTTGTCCTAACATTTTTAATTCATAGCAAGAAGTCTTTGTGATTTAGATTATCACTAAACAACACGATCATCTCGAGAAATTCTTACTCAATGAACAGGAAATAAAGAATCCAAAGATAGATATACAATTCGTTGCATCAACACATACAAAAAAAACATACACACCACAATCAATAAAGAGAGAAAGATATTACACAGAGTAAAGGAAAGAATAATACCTTTAGCAAGAGTTCCAAGCAGTCAAATGAATTGGCAAAGATTGAAGAAAGAAGTGGAGTGAAAATCTCACATCCAGCAAGATCCGGCTGCATCAGTATTAATGATGGTACAAGCCATTAATAGATTGCATGATGCGACTGAGTGTCTAAAAGTAGTTTTAGAGCTCGATGACTTCAGTCACCAATTAGTTTCACAGGAAAATCCAGGACTAGGATAAAATGTTTGCTCCTGATTATATTTAACATTGATATTTATCTCCAGTTAATGAAATTTAGGAGTATTTACATGATATCTATCCAAAATAATACAAGACATAAACAGGAAATTTGACTTTTCTAATGTATCTAGTCCTTTCTGCTTACTTTCCCCAGACACAGACGCAATCTGGGATTCACTTTTGTAGAACAATTTAATACTTCCAGTACGCTGAGACTGACACACAGACCAAGGAATTCCTGTCCAAATTGAGGGGACAGCATATAGCAAAGCATTAAACAATCTCATCCTCGAACCTCTGAAATCTCTCCATAGATACATATATATATGACAAACCGGACATCATTTACGATCTTCCTTTGATGACTAAATATTTTGGACTACATTCAAAGGCTTCTACAGAAAGACAAAAAGTGCCTTTTTCACATGCTGAAGCATCTAATATTGCAGCAAATTATAAAATTAAAAAGAACGCATATCTGTAGCAAAAAAGTAGGCAATACGTGAACTCAGCCACTACATATGCAATCTATAAAAGGAATAAAGAAGAGTTATCTTAAGCTTATAACACAAATTACATGACTGTATAAAAATTAGCTTACATCTGCTTGATGATCCAATAGAACTTGAACAGCTTCTTTGTGTCTATAAGCTATGGCCCTATGTAATGGAGTACCATAATCAGACACTATGTCAACGCTAGCACCAGCAGACATTAATAATACCAGCATCGGAACATCTCCTGAAATTTTCCAGAGTCATAATTTACAATAGCATACTTATAAATGGATTGCCAATTACATCTATCAGAATGGTGACTGCTCAATGTTCATAAAGCAACTATGACATGTTCCAAAAAATATAAGAAAGCAAGAAGCAGGAAAATCCAATAGTTCTCAGATTAACCACCATCTTCCTTATTAATGTTCTTCCCCTCCTGTTTCTTTCTACATCACAGAATCTTGCCAGCCTTCCAAGTTCACGCTCTTGATCCAATCTAAGACCCTTCTTCTTATCTGTGTGTTCCATGTCATTTCCTATATTTTGTATCTTTGACATTTGACGTAGGCGCCCTGATGATTTCCCTTGGATAAAAGATAGATACAGGAACTCAAAAGATATACTTAATTCAGCACATTTATCTAATTTTCCATGCTTCCCCACTGCCTGCGCCAAATCCTTCAAATTAAAATTGCTTCACAGAAAGCCATCACCAGGATCCACCACAGTCTGGAAATTTGAAACCACTGGACATTCTAGCAAGTCGCATCTGGCTTCATCAGCATTATCTGAAACATCTCTGTAGAACATAATCTTTGCTCAAAATCTTTCTTAATTTCTGATCCTTCAATTGTAAACAACTTAGATTTCACCTCCCACATTTAATCACCTCCAATAGCACTACCAACAGATTTCCAATTTGAGGGATAAAACTCCCATTAGCCCATGAATAAAGAATTGGTTGCCCAATAATTCGAATATTTTCCATGTCAATGAAACAAATGCAGGACTATCAGAGTCTAGACACACCTTTTTCAGCAGCATAATGCAAGGGAGTATACTTCTGTTTATCACATTGTGAACTAAATGCACCAACTGACAGAAGATATTGAACAGTATCGACTTCTCCGTTCAGTACTGCATAATGTAACGGAGTGCGACCTGTAATAGGAATTGCCACCGAAAAAAAAAATACCCAAAGTAAGAAAAGGTAAACACTCATAGTTTGCACCAAAGACATAGTTCTTCCTTTTAATAAATATTTATTTCTTTCTTTCTCCACTGAAACCATGCAAATTCGCATCAAGATTTAAGGGGAAGAGATGATAAAGAAAGAGAAAACTTTTTTGGCTCTATCTAATGGATCAAAACCTAGCCAGTTAGGAGCTAACAAGAAAAGGGGGATCCTAAGGATCCATTGCATCTTACCGCCACTTGCAACAAATACTAAGAAAAGCATTTACCTATTGCTTTGGCTTTAAAGCAAAATGTGGACGAAATATTGGTACAAACACCACACAGGAGATCTTTGCTGATTGTAAGCATTCCATTTCGTGACGTTTGTACTCCCATTTAAAATGTTAAACTGTGTTAAAACACTGACTCCTCCACATTACAGATGTATTTATGTATGTCTGTGTATCTGTCTGTCTATATATAAACCACGGAAATATAAAAGGCATGTATAGAAAAACAAATAATTAGCAAAAATACGTTTCTCATCTAGAACGTCGACGTCAAAAATGGGTCCTTCAATCAAATATTGGCATATTTCTGTCTTCCCTGCTGCGGCGGCAATGTGAAGCGCCGTTCTCCCGCTACCATCTCTCACCCTCTCAAATGTCTCCACCAAACCTTCGCCAGTGTCGAGGTCCTCCGCGCACTCTGAAACAAAGATAAACATAACTCAAACTAACGAAAGAATCCTTGAAACTGCACACACGCGCGCACATTTCCATAAAATTATATGAACCGTACGCTTGAGTAGTCTCAGATCTCCCTCCAAAGCTGCCTCCCAAAAAATACTGGTTTTATCACCTGTAAACCAACATTCTCACATATCAGTCCTGAAGAAACAAACGTAACCGTTGATAAGTTTATCTTTACATACATCCAGAAGGTCCAGCTTCATCCATGGATCCCGCGCTTCAAACCGTCGTTCTACTGTGTGTGGGTGTGGAGAGAGAAACCTGATTTCAGGGTGAGATTTGAGTCAATGGCGCCAAAAGGAAGCTGCTGGGTTTTGGATGATCATTTGTGTTTGTTAGAATTTCAGTTACTGAGCTGGTGTGTTTGGGAGCGAGATTGGACTAAAAGCAGCTCCGCTTGGAAATTTCCAGAGTGCGTTTATTGATGATCTTGAGGCTCATAATTCTGAGAAAACGTGTTTTGCTTGTGATGAATATACGCCAATGTTTCAGTTCCCAGTTCTGTAAGGATCGGAGAGGAGAAGAGGAAGTCATGCTGTGGGTGTGGGTGTGGGTGTGGGCGACTTTGAATTTCTGAAATTTGAAGGTGACCCGCGGAGGAACAGTCGAGGGAATCAAGAAGGAAAATGAAGAAAATCAACGTTTGGATTCATTTTCTTATTTGTATTTTGGAGTGAGAAAAATAAAGATAAATAAGTATGTGTTTAAAAATAGTATGTATGTTTAGATTCGTTTTTTAAGATAATTTAAAATAAGTATTGTATGTTTAATATTGTGTTTTGAGAGATAAAAATTATTATTTCAAATCATAGTCAAATTATGTCTTTTTTATATATATTTATGTATATATGAATATATATATATGTATGTATTTATGGTAAAACAGTTTAAAACACCTAAATAAGGTGTTTCTAAATGATGACAATTGGATATGTTTTGACTCGTTCTAAAATAACTTAAAAATGAAAACAAATATAGTGCAAAAATTGGAAAAATCGATAATTATATTTGAGTTCAATTTGTATTGTACTTTGTGCCAATTTTTTAAGTAGGAGTTGTTCAAAATTTCTCCAAATTCTAACTAAATTTGGAAATACTTGTGCCTTCAATTCATGCAGTGTAACATGTATTTGAGTATAATTATAATTTTATCCCAACTTTAATTCTTGACTAAATTATCAAAAACTAAAAATAATTTTTGTCATCATAAGTAAATAAATAATTAATAAATTTATCACATCACCACCTATCCAAAATTTCAATATATATATATATATGTATTGCGAAGATAAATTATTGAAATATTTTATGAATGTTTATTTTTCAAAATTCCATAAAAATAAAAAGTCATACTATGAAAAGTTAGCTAAATCTATTTCAAAAATCATATATAAGATAGTAAGATATATAATTTATAAAAAATATTTAATTTTACAACATTATTGAATTGTAAGGTCATAATTTATGGAATTATTTTTTTATTTTAGTATTTTCAGAAAGCATATGTAGTGAATAAAATCAATGTGAATTACAAGGGTTTCTCATTAGTTTTGTTATAGTTATAAGGGATAATTACACTCCCTTCTATTGATTTTTGATATAATTACGAGCTTTTTATGGTTCGAAAACTTATATTTAGGACCTCTGATATTTGCTTTCATTTAATAAATTAATAATTCAATTAGTCAAAAATCACCAAATTTATTGAAATTAAAAAAATATATTAAAGGTCAAATAATTTTTTTTGCTCTTATACATTTTCACACGTTAATGCATATGAAGAGTATATCTTCACAATTATAAGGGTAGTTTAGTTTGAAATTTATTATTTGACCTACAATAAGTCAGTAAGAGTCAATCAAACGTAAATATCAATTTTTATTAAGTTTTTTTTTTTTTTTGTCAATATCAACAAATGCAATAAATTTTGACTAATGAATGGGCTTATTTGTAGACGATAACAAACTTCAAGAATGCTATATATAATTTTTTAAAATTACAGAGAATCTACGTGTAATAACACTAAATCTCAAAGAAGGGGAGCGTAATTATCCCTAGTTATAATTACTTCCTTATTATTTGAAAATTTATAAACACGTCAAATTAATAAACATTTAACAATTACCCCTCCAATGTACCATCACAATGGAAGATTTGTTAGATAAATTTTAATTTTAAGAAAATATTATGTAATTTTTTAAATAATAAAAAATAATTACAATTATGTTAAATGTTAGGGGGCTAATTTTCATTTATCCATAAAATAAAGTATTTTAAAGAGGTGAAATTAGATTTTAGTCACTCTTTCATGTCACTTCTTCGTTTCTTCAAACAGAATCAAAGGACCATGGGACGACGCCGTTAAACCAAAACCCTCCGGGAGAACATCGCGACAAAGTCAAAAACCTCACAGACGTTTCCCATTTTCCAGAGATCGAATTGATGGCGTCTGGGTTTTCCCGAAAGTCTGCTCTTATATTACAGTTATGATTACAATATAAAAAACAAATTCAAAATACAAATAGACGAAAGGCTCCCTTCGTATCGATTTTAGCATCATGGTTTACATTGCATCATGGGACGATTTTGTGGAAAAATCCGTCCAATTATTTTCCTCCGATCCCGAGAAAGTAAAATTTTCTTCAACTGTTATTGTTACAGTTCTTTGATTATACTGTAATATTGTTATAACTTCTGTTTTGTGCGCTTCTCGACTGCTGTGGTTTCACTGGGTGGCGCAGACTCGTTATTCTATGAAATACAGGCATTGCGACGGTAAATTGGTTCTGAAGGTCACCGATGATAAAGAGGTAGACTGTTGCATGCGTTTTCCTTTATGTAATTCTGAATTTAATTTATATTATAACGTAATGTTTCTGGTGCGATGAAACCATGCTGTTTCGGTTTTGTTTGCATTTTGACTAATTTGAGCGGCAGTAGATTGTTATCCTGTTGTTTTTTTTTATTATGTTGCCATTTATTATGACAGAACGAATATGTCGATGATAAGTTTTAATTGTCTGAAAATTGTTGGATTTTGACCAGTCATGTCTCTCCAGCATTAACCAGCTGCTTTTAAGGAACCATTAAATTTTGAAATACAAAGTGAAGAGACCGGAATTCGTGATTTGTTTGATGTTCTATGCGCTGTAGATGTTCATCCATTTGAGTGATGGAAGTATGGTTCACAATATATTTACTGATGAAAAAAGGTTGGATGTTAGGGATAGCTCTTATTAGGTAAGCTTAAAGCAAAGAGCCTTTAGCAGCAGTGCCAGTATTGCACTGTTGCTAATTTAAATCCTTGAGAAAGTATGAGTTCAATCAGCTTGGATTCTTTTCCAGAATATTGTCTCACATTCTTATCACTTTTATCATTTAGAAACTACACTTGAATATCTACTTTTCTTTAGGTACGTCCAGCTATTAGGAGTTTTTGATGGGGCATGCCAGTTAGATGAGAATGAAAACGTGTTTTGTGGCATCAGAGAGTGAAATTCTTATCAGCCAAGAAACTTTAAGTTTCGATGGCAGACGATACCATCTTCTTGTATTTACAATCTCCTTTGATTAAAACTATAGAAGTTCTTAAAGTGCTCATTGCATAAGAATTTTGTTGTCTGATTCCTAGTGAGATTGCGATTCCTTCGTGAACTTTGATATCGGTTGGTTAAGCATCATGTTGTCCTATAATTTTTTTTATAGGACCACTTGCAATTTTAGTAACGTTCTGGCACACCCTGATTGCTCCTGCATCAGGCTTCCTATATTTGGATATAACACTTGGTAAGCTCCTCCTGGCCTCCTCTTGCTGAACTGTAAATAGTCAAATGGTTTCTTGTGGTTCCTCATCTCGGCATTTTCTTTTGCAGTTCATTGTTTCCAGTTGACATCTGAATAGTAGGGAGTATCTGGTTTACCAAGGATGCCTTAGTCACTAGTAAATACTTTCAGGTCTTTCTTGTATGGCAGTGTGGGGGGTGGGTCTAGGCCTGGTTGGCTAGGATATTGTTAGGAGTAGTAATTTCTTGTTAATAAGTCCTAGGTGTGTCTTAGTTTTTTTAAATCTTTTCATAGTACATAAGCTATCCTGTAAGGTGAAAGTTCTTCCTCTCTCAAATAAGTTCACTTTCATCGTTAACAGCTGTATTAGCCTAACAACCTTAAACTGAATCAATGGGTTAGGAAACTTAGCTTGAAGGTGCTTGATGGACATTTTTGTGCTTCGGCTGTGTGAACCATTTCAATAGCTATTGGTGTTGTACGCATTCAATTTTCATAGGTTGCAGCAATATGAAGGTTGGAACTTATTGTGTCAATTGAATATAAAATTCTAAATTGGGAAGTATCTTCACTACCTGATGTTTTCTAATGTCTTATCAGTGTATCAAATTTAAGACGGACCAAGCACAGGATGCAAAGAAAATGGAGAAGTTCAACAATATCTTCTTTACTCTGATGGCTCGTGGACCTGACGGTAGTGTTTTCACTCATCATTTTCATCTCCATATGCATTTCAATACCTGCTGATTCAGAGAGGACGAAGTAGGGGGAACTTGGGATAAATCTACTTCACTGCCTGTAGTAGCCCATTGTCTGGGCTGGATATAGATCTCCAAAGCTATTCAAAGGTGAACCAAAGCAGAGCTTTGACCCTCTCCCTTGAGCTCTAGTATTATTGACAGCCTGTCTGTAGCATTCAACAATCTCCTATAAACCCTTTAAGGAACTCCAGAAAGCCCAAGAAAGACGAGAAGCTCATAAAGGAGTAGCTCAACCATAACTCAACAGCTACAAGAACTCTCTTAACTCATTTACCAACTACTAGAGTAGGAATGGTAGACCTTACTCCAGTTCTAAAGCAGGCAGGGAGAATCTGAAGTTTACATTCACATTTGTACAATTTCTTTTTTCATAAAATAAAAAAAAAAATTAAGAAGTTAATGGTAGAAGGGTGCCAATCATGAAGATTATGATTTCAGACAAAATGTCAAAATCAAATTGGAAAATGAAGTAGAATGCCGATTTTTACTTCACGGGATGTACATGCTTATCCATGCATGCATGTAAGTAGTCATCATATTGTCTCTCTTATGTTTTCCGTTTGACTCGTGAAAAAATGAACCACTATTTATGCACCCTAATGGTGTTGGAATTCATTGCCCAATTGTGGCCAGAGAAGGTATAGACATTTTCTAAGTTCGGGGATCTTTTGAATCACTTCACTAGAAATGTTAACTGTTGCCATTCTTTCAGCTTGTGAGTTCAACCATTGTTTCACAAAGTTCTGCACTCTATCATTGTTCAAATTTGGATAAGAGATATAAAGTAGATAAGCTGGGTAAATTGATTTATCCTAAACCTTCAATTTTCGGACCCTCCTTTTCTCTCCTGAGCGCCTTACTGCCAGTAAAGATCAACATATGGATAAATAAATGAAAGACAAGATAACATAGAAATGGTCTTTGAAAGTTACACTGGTATCAATGTGCTATTCTCATTTTATTTTCTGCTTGAGTTATAGGTTTACAACAGGTCATACTTACTGGTCTCTAAGCAATTTCAGAGTTTCATCTTATCAAACCAATTAGTTGGACTGTTTCTGGGGTAGAGTGCATAGAATTGCTCTCATGCTTAAGAGGCAATTCTTAGAATGATATAGGGGATATCGGAGCAAATATTGCAGTGTTACTATGACGGCTATGATTGATCTATCTGTCTCTTAAAGTTGGAAAAATGTCCACTCTGCCAAGTTAATGCATTAAAATTCATTTACAAGTAAAACTTTAAAAAAGTATATATTTACATGTAAAAATGGAAAGAACATATTTAACCCTTATGCTGGCAGAATTGCAGTTTGCACGAAACTCTTGTCATTGGCTTTGAACTTCATATTATTTCATCTTTACCAAGTTCTCACACTAAAATATCTATTAACCTCAACTGTTAAGAAAGTTGCTGGAGATGGCGAACCAAGCCCCACTTTTGCTGGAATGCTCCTTGTTGGTCCATATTGGTGTCAGTTCTTTACTTTAACTTAATAAGTGCAGATATTGGCGTGCTTTGCATATTTCTTTTTTGAATTTCTTACAGAACAACTTACTGTGTGCATATTTATTTTCAAACAATGAGGAAATTATGTAATTTTTCTACAGCTGATATATCTGAAGTTGGTGGAAAAGAACAAACAGAGGCACACCCAGCCAAGAAAGGAAGGGGAAGGAAACAATAGTATTTCGTCACACCTGGATAAGTTTCGGGCACCATCAAAATAGTCAAGACAAGAATTCAATGGAACATCGGTCTTAAATCAGTTCATTCTGGTTGCAAATGAATTTTGACTGATCCCAATCATGTTCTCTAGTAAATCATATGTAAACTCATTGACGCCGACTTCACCTGCTGGGAGGTAAAACTCTCCCCCTCAATTTACTGTTTATTTTTCTCACCAAAAACCATAGGGGTTAACTCCTTAATTTGAATCTTTTACTGCCTCATATCATCACCATGTTGCTAAGAATAAATGGATAAACTCGTATGATTAACCTGTGGTTTATAATCAGGTCATCACAGCAGGTTGTACTTCTCAAACATAATCCTACTATTTCCCTTTTTCATTCAGTAAGTGTGGCCAAACAGTTGCACTTTTTCCTACCCAGAAATATGGCAACATGCATGAACTCCATTACACTGTCTCCACATCTGCTCCATTTCCTGTGTCAAATCAG
>NC_026150.1:2192620-2226177 GCF_000512975.1 Sesamum indicum
GCACAACAAACGGATATACTGTGGTGAAAAAGTCTCTCATTTCAGTTCAATGATGAAAATCTGGTCTCCAAATGTTGATGCACCGTATGCTGCAATAGCACTATCAATGTCTCATTATGCCATAATTTTCAAAAGGGTGGCCGCCCTTTATCGGATCCCAAAGCACAAATTTGCCTTTACCTGCTTTTTGGCTTACAAAAGGTAAAGTGTTGCCTCAAAAGTATGTAAAATTCTTCTCTTTCTCTGATCTCAATAAGGCGTCAAATCCAATTTGAGGTTTTAAAAATTGGTACTATAAAAGACTTTGGCTGTTGGCAATGTATACGTTGAGATCAAAAGTTCTTGGATTAAGATAAAGATTTGTTCTTTTCCCTTTTCTTTGATTGAAGCTAAAAAAAAAAAAAATTGTTGAGCTCGTGCTGACTACTTTAGTTAAGAGAATTTTCAATTACGTCAGGATGTTTTAGTCTGTAAAAGTTTGTCAAAAAACTGCTCGACTACTGTAGTGTTCTCAACTGATATACTAAAAATTAAGCACATGTTCTGTTGATTAACTCGATTACCATCAATCTATTACATCTCTACGTCGATCAGATTCAAATGATAAACTAGTGCTTTAATTACTAAAATGCCATGTTGGTAGTGTAGATCGAATGTTGTTACACCCATGATCGATGTAGGTTTGAATTATTACTAAGGCGTTGGATGAGACTAAATATGCATCTTGGTATTTGTGCTGATTTTCACTTAATTAGACGTTGGTTCTTGACAATAATAAGTCAACTATAGGGATTTTGATTGATTCACGCAAACACTATCTTCCTCCACATGTTTGTAGGGTTGTATCTTTGTTTTTCCATTTTTATAACATAAAATCAGATGATTCACGGTAAAAACAAGTTGTCAGGAGAAAAAAAAATAAGCTAAGAAAAAATATGCAGCTATGGAATGGAGTGAATATGGAAAGCATGGTTGCATGGACAATTCATTTTGAATTTTTGCCTGCTGAAAAAAAGCAAGAAATACTTTATCAAAAAATCAAAATAATCGAAAGTTTAGTATAAACCACGACACAAATTATTATTATTATTATTAATGCGAGTGCAACGCAAGTAGTCCAAAATATTGATCTATCTCAAGAGTGACGTTTGGAGCTAGTCAATTGACAATTTTGATGAAAATTGACTAAAATTCAACTCATCATCAACTTGACTTTATAAATTTATAGTATGGTGGATTTGGCACATCTTAAGATATCAACTAATCAACTAAAAGACATTGGATAAAGTACAATTAAGTAAAGTACTATATATTGTTTATTAGTTTAAGTCATTATTGTTAATTTACTACACTAAAATCGTGTCTTGAGGTGTTTGTGTTGTCTTGGTGTCCGGTTATGACTATTAACATTTTAGTCTAGTTTCCTTTCACTATATTAAGATCTTGAATTTTATCCCAAAAGAAAAAAAAAAATAAAATCAAATACTATATTATAACTTGTCTCTGCTCCACATTTTTCTTCAAAAAATTAAAAAAAGAAATAGTATTCCATTTCCTTCATTTTTTTTAATTAATGTGTTCCTAAAAAGGATTTATTTTTTAAGTTTTAGGAGATTAGAGTAATTACATTTTTTTATTTAGATCAAAATAATCTCAAGTATATTTATTTTTAAGCAAACTGAACGTCTTGTTTAATTTTTCTATTAAAGATTTTATATTTATACGTTATAGTCAGTTATTTGTTATTAATTATTTATATAATTAAATAAAATAATAAAAAATTAAATTATGTACACTTATCAAGAGTGTTTTTAATCACGTTTGGGATAGGTATCATTTTAGTCCTCGAATTTTGACTTTAATTTTAAAATAGTTCTTATCTTTTCAACTCACTTCAAATTAGTCCCTCCAATAGGTGACTTTTCCATATTATCCTTATAATTTTTATTTTTTTTTGAGAAAATTATTTATCATTCACTTTTTATTTTTTGTTACAATTTGATCCTTTTATTTTTAAACTTAGAAGAGGAATAAATATGTCAACTAAAATATTGAAAATTGGGGTATTCGTTTATTTGAAAATTTTTAGAAGTTTGATAAATTTTATGATAATTGTATTGATATATTATTAATCAAATCATTATCTATGTATAATTGAAGATCACCATTTGGTTGTGTTTAATTTTTTTTATTAGCCATTATTTAAAATTATTTTACTATTTTTTTTTTCTTCTCAACTTCTATTTCTCCTTTTTAAATAATTTCTCATAATTTTTCTATTCTTTTGACATTTTTTATTTATCTAAGTAACATATATATTTTTTAAAACAATAATTAGATTCTATTTAAAAATTAAATGTGCACAAATATCTGAATAATTGTCCAATGATAAATTTTTAAATTAAAAATATATTATCCTAAATTGTCCAATAATAATTTTTTAAATTAAAAATATATTATCCTATAAGTTTATGTATGGGAGACCAAATTGCAATAGAAAATAGAAAGTGAAGGACTAAAACAATTTTTTGTTCCAAAAAAAAAAAGTTTTATTGGGATAATATAAAAAAGATTCACTATGATTAGTTTTATTTTTGACTTATTTTGTTGTGTTCTGTGGAGATAGAAAGGGAAAAATAAAAATAAATATGTATGTGTTAGAGGTGTATATATGGATTTTTATTTTTGGAGATAATATAAAATAAGTATAATATGTTTGATGTTGTTTAACTATTTATTTTCAAATCATGTATTTTTTATATATTTATATATATATATATATGAGTATGTATGTAATTTTTTTAATTGTAGGGCTTATAAGACCTATAATTAGTGTAGACGTATTTGAACAAAAAATAAATGAGGCACTATTCCAAAATATCTAAATACACTGCAAAAACCTCCCAAAATAAATCAAGCCAAATATTTATTATGTTTTGAGATGGACCAAAATTGCAATCAAACACTATCATCATGTTTGGATTCATTTTTTGAGTATTTTGTTGTATTTTGTAGAGATAGAGAGAGAAAAATAAAGATAAATAAGTATGTGTTAGAGATAGTATGTATATTTGGTTTGTTTTCGGAGATAATTTAAAATAAGTATTATATGTTTAATGTTGTGTTTTGGGAGACAAAAATTACTATTTATTGTCAAATCATATTTTTTTTATATATATTTATGTATATGTGTGTGTGTATATATATATATTTATGTTAAAATAGTTAAAAATACCTAAATAATGTGTTTTTAAATAATGGCAAATATTGAATATATTTTAACTTGTCTCGAAAATAATTTGAAAATGAAAACAAACATAATGTATACTTATTTGTTAGACAGTTAGAGGGATTAATTTAAAATAAATTGAAAAGATGAGGACTATTTTAAAACTAAAATTGAAAATGAGTTTTACTCCGTTTGGGACCCACACCGTAGAGTTACGACACAACACTTTGCATCCGGGAGCACGATAATACGTGTCAGTGGACCCAATCAGCCAGGCTTCTATATACGTGTCTGCTTTATACCAAATATGGTGCACATGTGGCATAAACTAATTGGTTTTTCAGATGTAACGGCTAAATAAATGAACTGCGACAGCGGGTAGTATAGGATGCCCCACTGGTCCCCAAATACGGGCCCACTCTTGGCGAATATCGTGCTAAAGTGCGCCGGAGGAGAAGGGAAAACCTTTGAAGCAAAGTAAGAGATTTTTCAAGCCAAATATGAGAGGAGCAGCTCTTTTCTCAGTACAAATTTACAAAATTCAAAATTAGTTTATTAAAAAATATATAGTCAAAATATATTTTAGTAATATATTTTCCTCTAAAACATTTCAAAATTATTTATATTATTTTTTAAAATTCACTATTTACACAAGATTTCTTTTCATCGGGATTTGGATTAAAAATATCAGTCTTAGCAAAAAGTATATAAATTTTCGTTTTACCCCTCAATTAATATCTCCATTAATTTTGTACTTATAAAAAAAAATATAATGATATTAACCTTACTATATATATCTATTACATGTAACTTTATAAGTACAATAATATATATAAGAATATTAAATGATGGGTAAAATTAAAAATTTATGTAATTATTTTTATATAACAACATCATTTTTTTGGTCCAAATTCGAATGGAGAAAAATCAGGCATAAACATATAATTTTCAAAAAATATGTAATTATAATTTCAAAACTTTTTGGGAGAAAATAAGGGTAAATTACAATGACCTTCTGTGAGGTTTGACATAATTATGAATACGCTATCGTTGTTTAAAAAATTACAATACTCCGCTAATGTTTGATGAAATTGTATATTTTGAGATGGAGATATGAAATTATCTACTTTTTTCTTATTGTATTTTTTTTTTAAGAAAAAACTTAAAAATGTATAGAACAATCCAATGGGGTGGATGAAAAAATTTTAAATTGCAAAAATTAAAAATATCCACATATTCCATGAAATATATATAAGATTATAATTCTTAATCCATGAGGACATTTTGGTCAGTTTACCACAAAAAATAAATGCAAATATAACGAATTGGGTTTATTGTTAGACGACCGTTAAAATCATATGGTCATTGATAATTTTTCAAACAACAAAGATTATTCGTAATTATGTTAAACCTTAAGAGACCTTGTTGTAATTTACTAAAATATAATTCGCATTTTTAGAAATAATCTAAGTGTAATTAGTCCCAAATAAATTTAGTCAAATACTTCTAAAGCAAGTTAAAATAAATAAATGTAAATTACAATGTGCTCTCCTGAAATATGTCATAATTATTTAAATATTTTTTATTATCTAAAAAATAAATACTTTTTATAATTATAAATATTTTAATAAATACTCTATTATAATAGCTCACAATAAGAGGTATTTATTAATGTGTGTAAAATATTATTGACATTTGTAATTTTTGAATAACAAAAAGACTAAAATAAATAAAAAGAATAGAAGTAGTAAGTCTAAAGTTGACCCCACTTTGAAATCTGTGACAGGGACGGCAGTTTCACCTGTGCGCTTCCCCCCTGGTGCGCAGGTTTATTTTAAATGCAACCCCCTACTCCTCTCTCTCGCACCACCACTCTCCTGCTCCGTATACTATGTGATGAGTAGTTTAATTATAATATTTGACAACAGTAGTATAATAATCAATTATTTGCAGTAGCAATTATATATATATATATATTGTCAAGGCTGTACTTTTTGTAATGTTTTTTTTCACCTACTTGTTTGTGGGTTGCGCCAATTTCGTGGCAAAAGCCAAGCAAAGTCTTCTGTTTCACACCTTTCAATCTAATTTTTTCTATCATGGATGTTGAGAGAATCTAGGGTTTGACAGCATTTTCCTCCTAAAGTCCAACTGAAGGTCCGTTTTTTCTGACTTTTTTCTTAACCTTCACTCTTCTGCAGCCTTGAGTTCTTTGCTCTCTCTTGCGTGGTTGATGGAATTCTTGTTTGTTTTGGCATTTGTTGCTATGTGGGTTTTTGCTTCTGATTGATTTTTAGATGCCCTTTTGCTCGAGTCATGAATCATGTTCTTGCCTGGATGTCTTGTGATTGCTACGAAGAAGAGATTAGCTTTGTATTTTGCCAAGAATGGGGTTCTGAGTATTTGGGTGTCTGATGTTTTGGTTGTTGAAGATCTGTTCAATCAGTAGTTTGGAGGGTCCGCCCTCTTCCCTGTTAATGTTGCTCTGGAATTTGGTGGTTTGGGTTTTGGGAATTAGGGTTTTGTTTCATTTTCTTTGATTGTTTCTCCTTAGTTGTTTTTGGGATTGAAGGGGGTAGCATGGAGGAGGTTGAAAGTGCAAATATTGCTGCAGTTGAAAGTTGCTACAGAGTGATTAATCTCTTGTCTCAACCTCAAGATCAGAATCAGTTTAGGAATCTAGTAGAACAAACAGGGGAGGCTGTTCAAAACTTCAAGAAAGTTGTTTCTCTTCTCAATTCTAGTTGTGGTCATGCTAGAGTGAGAAGAGCCAAGAAATTTCAAACACCTTTCCCCCAAAGTATTTTTTTGGAGAAGCCAATCTTTAGATCAGATGATCAACATCCCAAGACGCATCAGCTTCTTCAAACTACCCCTCTAGAGGGCAATCAACTCCAAGAAGTTGCGTCCAATGTAAAGAGTGATCTCACATTGGGAAACCCTTCTTTTGAATTAAGCTCTCATGGGAAGAATCCTCTGCAACATGTTCATCAAACGCCGTTGCCCAATTATCATTTCCTCCACCATCAAAGGATTCAACTTCAGCAGCAGCAGCAGCAATTGAAACAGCAGGCTGAACTGATGTATCGCCGTAGTAATAGCGGCATTAGCCTGAATTTCGATAGCTCTACCTGCACGCCAACCATGTCATCCACAAGATCCTTTATCTCCTCATTGAGTATAGATGGTAGTGTTGCTAATTTGGATGGCAGCTCCTTTCATTTAATCGGTGCGGCTCGTTCAGCAGATCAAAGCTCATTCCACCACAAGAGAAAGTGCTCTGGGAGGGGAGAGGAAGGAAGTGTGAAATGCGGAGTCAGTGGTAGATGCCATTGCTCTAAGAAGAGGTGTTTGTTTTTGCTTGTCCTCTTCATCCTTTTCGATCGCATGATATAGTAATTGGTGCTTGGAATTGTTGTCATCTTTGTTTAAATTTTTGAAAGTTTGCAACAGGAAGCACAGAGTAAAAAGGTCGATCAAAGTACCTGCTATAAGCAACAAGTTAGCTGATATACCCCCTGATGAGTACTCTTGGAGGAAATATGGTCAGAAACCAATCAAAGGTTCTCCTCATCCTAGGTATGGTTTGCCATCCCCTCCCTGATTGCAAGGCTGTTCCTCTAACTGATTGCTTATAGTAGTTTAACAAATTGTTGTTTAATAGATTGTTGCAAGAGATCAAGCAATCTTAATTCATTATGTTTGTTCTTGTAGACATCGATGCACAGTTCCGTTGCTTGTTTTATGTGAAACTCTGTTTCATTGTTTCATCCTCGTCGCCCTTTCACCTAATTTTGTCGGCATATTACATTATAAGAATGAAATCAAGGGTTTTCGTTCTGGGGAGATGGAATTTTTGTGACAGAATTTTCAATATATACCTCTTGCGTAATTACTTAGCAGCTACTGGCCTACACTGATACCTTCCCCATAATATTCATAAGATTCTTGTATACTGTTTCTATATGGCTTGCAAGTATGGACTATTGGTTACGATGAACAAATTCTTTTGCATTTATTTCTACAATAAGTAAACAGTTGAAGAAACTTTCCAACAGGTTACTAACACTGCTGATCTTGCTGCAGGGGATACTACAAATGTAGCAGCATGAGAGGCTGCCCTGCCAGGAAACATGTGGAGCGGTGCTTGGAAGAGCCCTCGATGCTAATTGTCACTTACGAAGGTGAACATAACCACCCGAGATTACCTTCACAATCAGCTAATACATGATTCTTAGTAGAAAATGCTGTGAAGATGGGGTTGAGCCCTTGAGCATAATTTCTAAGACATCTGAGTTTAGTTGGCTTGAATTGCTCATGTACATATGTTGCTTTGTTTAATCTGAAGACTGTACAAATGGGGTGAATTTGTGGTCCGATCATTAGTTTTGTTCTGGATGTCGGTAAGACGAAACAACAGCGAGGTATGAGGATGATCCATGCTTGAAAGAAGAGAAGTCCCTCATCTTTAATCAACTCATTTTAGTTTTAAAAGAATTTAATGCTTTTTGCTAGTACTACCCGTTTCGCACTTAATTAGGCATGCAATGTCCAGAATTCTGGTTTCTATTTTCGTCAAGTCAAAACTATTTCAGTAGATTTAAATTAATACATATTTAAATTGCATAATCCCGAATGGTATTTTGGCACAATAAACTCGTTGTTGTTATTATTATTATTATTAAGACAAGAGAAGATTCAACAATAAATGAAAATTGACTTTTTATTCCTAAACTTTTTGAGACCAATTTTAAATCCTTAACTTTTTGAGACATGGTGTTGGTCCAATCCTTAAAATTGGGGTAAGAACTAATGGAACTGGAGAGAATGGAATCAAAATCTTAATAATTATAAAGATTGTGAATCATTTAAAAAAGTTAGAGCGGGACCAAAAGTACAATAGCCCGTGGGGTTGAGTTTCAAATTGGGCCCTGAATCTTCATTTTTCTCAAAGCCCGCCCATTCCGACTCGGCCCAAGCCCACTGAAATTCCGGCTGGGCCTTGAGAATTCTACGATGTGAATGTGATTGATTATTGCATTATTATATGAGGTGATCGAGTATGATGTAATTATCTATTGAGAGTATTCTTTTCGTGTCTCACTTAATTTTAATATGTAATTTTTTTTAATTTTTAATATTTAATTATTTTTCTTAACTTCCCATTTCTCTTTTCTCAATTTCAACATCTCTTTTTTTTCCTTTTAATATTTTCTCATGTTTTGTACTTTTATTAATATATTTTTAAAAATAATAATATTTTCTAAAATTATTATACATATACTCGTTTAATATTAAAGTTGTCATCATCACTTGTCAACTTAAATATTAAATAGAGGTGGGGGGAATCCACCACAATCATGGGCTTCGGAGTGGTGTAACGGGCAAATGAAGTTTGAGAAAGTAAATGAGCGCTCAATGCTAGGGGTGTTTATTTCCGTTTAAAAAAAAAAAACTATGATATAATGTTAATTTATTAATTATAAATTATTTGTTGATAAATAGTTATAATTAATTAATTATGTATTATTAATAAAAGTATTTTTTTGTTATAAATACAAATATTGAGATGTTTAATATATATATTTATAGTATAATGAATTTTTTAAAAAATTCAGTATTCAGTTTGATTTGTTTAACCAACACAAAAGATCAAAATTGAACCAAATATTATTTTTATTTTTAAAAAGATCGAATACCATGCGAATTTTAAATTCGATAAAAATCGAATTTCAGTTGGACTGACTTTCGACTAGTTAATAAAAAATTTGCATACCGCTACTCAATGGTTAAGACTAGGGATGACAATCTGACCCGATTTTCGAGGCCCTAACCTAGATGGAAAGGGTTTGGTACTCATATTATCTGGTCTGGGGTGGGTCCAGGTGATAAAATATTGGACCCGGTTGGGTTCAAGGCCGGTTACGGGTTTTGTATTAGGCTCGCCCCAGTCTATTTTGTAATACTTTTTATTATTTATTCATTCACATGAAATACATTATTAATAGAAAATTATGATATTATAGATAAATTTTTAAATAATTTTACATGTATCCAACTCTATATATAAAATACCAAAAATAAAATAGTTGGATGTATTATTTGTATTATATAATTCATTTTAGAAAAAAAAAGAATATATTAAATTACCTAATTTTATAATGATATTTAGTATTACTTATAAAAAAATTAATTGAATGTATTATTTGTATTATATAATTTATTTTAAATTAAAAAATATTAAATTACTATATTCAAATTGATATTATTTAATTAAAAAAATAAAAATTTAAATTGGTACGAAGCAAGGCAGTTCGACCCAACTGTTGGCCTAACTTATTTGAAGGCTTAATCCACAGGGAAATTTGGTACAAGGGCCCGAAAGTGCACAACACCCAAGAGGGAATGACCTCCCGAGGGGCTGGATCCCATGTGTGGACCTCTTTGAAATGGGCGGCGACCCAAACCCATCAACCCAAGCATTTGGTGCTGACCGAGCAACCAGGTTGAGACCTCTTTTCAAATGGCAGGAAACCATTTGCTCTGGGAGTGAGTAAGCACCCACATAGACAAAGGTAAAAGGCTGGATATTGCTCACACCTCCAACTACCCTTGAAATCTCGGGGTATATCCCGTAGAGAGCTTATCCCTTGAAAATCCCCCTGCACAACTAGGCTCTTTGAAGATCTCTGCCAACGGTCTCAAAACTTAGAGACTTCTCCGCGAGCAACTGCTGACTTAAGTCCCAATGGTGCCTTTTTCCTTGCTGCGAAATACAACTATAAAAGTCAGCCCTCCCGTTTCTTATAGAATAACGATCTCTTAACACAAGCATACTATTTGCTACTCATGCGCTTGGTTTAACAAAATTATTATTTCACTTTCTAAACATCCATCGGTCTTATATATCTATATATATTAGAATTTATTATTCTATCTTCACTTATTGACTTGATAATTGAAAAATTATCAAAAAACACAAAAAATCTTGATCGTTGGAGTGCTAATATGTTTTTTGCAAGTCCCGTTTATTGAGCTTGCTAAAGACTTGGGCCAAAGATTTTATGTCCAAAGACTTTCTCAATGAGCATTTTTCACCACCTGCATTAATGTTAATTACAAATAAAAGCATAATCAACAATACTGAAACACAACCAATTTACCTTATTTTCTAATTCATAACATCATAAGGTGATTTGATTGTATGCACTATACCATCAAAAATCTTACCAATAAACCTTATAATTTTACATGGAATAGCTTTACATATTAGATTGTTGAAAAAATTACTAAGATGTGTTTTAAAATACTTAGGGCTCGTTTATTTTCGTGGTTTGGGTGAATGATTAACAGGACCTGAATGGATTTGTTGCAGGATTTGATAAATTAATAAAAATTATAAGTTGTTTACTTAATTAGATTGAGTGATGGATGAAAAAATTTTAATAGTAAAAATATTGAATACTTTGTGGATTTCTAGTTGGATTTTTCAATCAGACCACATGTGGTCTAATCTTATATTAAGCCCAATCAAGGCTTGTTCTGAGTTTATAGGATTCGGACTGAGCCATATCATGAAAAGAAAATGATTTACACAATTGGATAAATAACACAATCCAAACTTATAACTAAATGTAAACAGACCCTTATAGAATAGATAGATAATAAATATACAGTAATCTATATGTTCAAATGGCTTAATAAAACATAAACTGAGTAAGTATCTTAATGTTTAATACTCGTATTTCTTATTCATTTATCATAATTGGGAAAATGTTGATTGAGAGTTTTAAATTTTAGATAAAAAATTCCTATTTTTTGAGAGTTTTTTAATAGTTTGAAAATTTACATTAATTATAAAAAATTATATTTCATGATCAAATCTCCAGTAAGATTGTGTAAGGCAAACAAGTTTGACATTGGTGAATTATAACGCTTTAGTTACACGTATACGCTATTCAAATATCATAACTGCATAATTAATTATATGAATGGTTATATATTTTGTTTGAATATGAATGTAATCTACATCCCGATATCCCAATTCCCATATTTGTATGTGACAGCAAAGGTTAAATGAAAACTACGTGTAATGAATATTTTACTTGCAATCGAAGTTGACATAAAGTATTTGGTTATTTTATCGATTTATGATGTATTACAACTTACATTTAATAAATTTGAACATTAGAAAAATATTGCATTTTTCAAGAGCTCTCAATTTGTTTATTACCTTTATTATGTAAGAAGGTCTCTGATATGAAAATTGATTGTTTTATTTATTATAATATGTTATTTGGATTTTATTTTGTTCATATACTAAAAGAAAGAAGAAAACTTGACCCAAATATGGATATTCTAGATGATACAACTTATCTAAAATCTCTGCGTAATCCCATATTTTGCGGAACCTAATATATGGAAAATTCCAATATTTATGGCAAACAAGATCTTTGTTTATAAATTAGTGTTGCATTTCATATTTCATTCAATATATACTATTTACGAAAAGTTACATATGTAATTTGCATATATTAAATAGAATACGTGATGTAACATAATTTTTGGCATAAAAGATCCGAACTTATTTTTGTTGTATCTATCCCCCATACCACTTTTTGCGGTAAGCAACAACGACGAAACTAAATATGCAATATTATTGCTACAAATTACCACATGGGTTGTATGTAATTAGAGTCGGTAAATAATCCACCATTTCAAAGTATTTTTGTTTTTTAAAAACAAAACCATTTTTCCAATTCAATCTTCTTATTTGATTTTGTTCAAGTGGGAAAAAGATAGAAATTCATAAGTAAAAAATTGTGACGCTTTTTGTACTACAATTATGTCAAGTATTAAATAAACATGCACTATTTCTGGAAATTTATTTTAGCTTTTACAGCTATTAATTTCAATTTATATCCATGAAACTAGAATTCTAATGAAAAAAAAAAGGACATTAGTGAATTTGGTTAAATTTACATCTTTCCTCTTTGTAGTTGTTCTAGGGAATAATTGTGTAATTGCAATAGAACAAAGCATAAACACAAGGGCATGAGGAAGTAATATTTGATGATCATAGCATTTTCTATGTTGATGAAACAATGAAGAAAAAATCACAATAATTAATCATATGTTCTGTAGTACCCTGTGAAAGAAGATGAGATTGCAAGTGTCAAGATTAAGACTTTACAATTTTGTTCTATATTATTTCACGTTAAATACATATGTTGTAAGAATTTTATTTTTACTGGAGACTAATTTTTTATTTTCAAATTAATTCAAGGTGGGGAAGATAACTTGCCATGCTTATCCCTAAGACAACATAATCCACACCATTCTTGAAATTTATAAGATTTATATTCTTTTTGTCTCTTATATTAATTTGATCATAATGTTATGCAATTTTGTTGTGAAACCAAAATTTGGCACTCATGTACTTATTAATTCAAAATAGTTTTCTAAAGCATTGATCTTTTTCGGTATCTCGATAAAATATTTTAATAGTTGTATCCCATTTAATTTTATTGTGTTTATATGATATAAATGTAAAATCAGTTTAGTTTGTAGGATTGTGGGTACGGGCTAGAGGTAAATTCATTGCGAATAATGGATTTTGTGATACTTGATTTTGAACAGTGAAGTTCTTGTTTCAATAATTTACTGAGATTTATGCCTGAAGTTCAATATAATTATACTTGACGATAAACTATTAGTGCGAAATTCATTTTCTTTGTCGTGTGTTTGTTTAATATATCATTTTATCTTTTAACAACATGCGCACCTTATATCCAATTTCTTACAAAACATAATTTGTGCAAAACTTTAAAGAATGTACAGAAAGTAGTATATGAATTTCTTTTATACTTGTTAAATAACATCAATGTACAATTTTCTTAACAAGATTCATTATTGAAAAGTTGATTTAGTCATGGTTTGGACTAGATTCATGCTTTTAAATGTAGGAAAGTTTTTGAGTGATTTGATTCGGCAGTTATCATGATTTAATGTGAGCTGAGTGTGCAAATTTAATGTGAGCTTGCTGTGCTGTCATTTTTTAAATGTTACCAAGTAAAAACGTATAAAAAACTGATTTTATATGTAAAAAAAGATACTTACCAAGAATCGAACATGTTTAGTTAATTGCAATGGGTTGTATAACCTTGATATTTATACATGTCAGTTCATGGAGCACCAATTCATGAAAATAAATAAATTTTGCAAAGTAATTATGATAAAAATAAATATTCATGCAACTTGCTACTTATGAAATAAAGCGGAATGATTTTTACAAAATTCTAGCAAATGAAGATGATGTGTAAAATAAGTCCACCTAAGTAATTAAATTCAACTTATCACAATTTTTATCAAATAAATCAACTTTTCACCCTATTATACCAGATAAAATATAAATGACTTTCTATATTAACAAAACCAGTTGTACTTCTCACATCCACCCGGACGAAGATCGTTATATTAGATAATCCGTTGTTTGATATTTTTAAACCGTTAATGAAAGATAACACGTGTCAATTTTAGTGATTTATAATTTAGTTGCGTGTTAAAAAAGCCATGCAAGGAAAATATATCGCGTAATGCGGAAAAATATGAAAAAAGAACACCATGTTTGCTCTTTGCATTAAGATGGCAACACTATTGTATGCTATCTTGATAGTTGATAGTAAACAACATTGTACAGTGAGAAAGGTTTACAAGAAATTTATTTTTCTGAAAAACTTTGTTAGATGGGTTTTAACTATTATTAGAACAATGCTGAGAACGTGTTCATCTTCAGTGTACTTCAAACAAACATTTTCATAGTCAAATCCCATCCGATTCCCATAATTATTGATTCTATGGTATCATGAATTAGTCTAGCACATCATCAAATCTTGAAATTGCCAATTCGTCACAAGCATTTTCGGATAATGCTCTAAAATCACAGCACGCTCCGTGGAAACCCTTGTCTTGACCATTTCACATTCCGAGCTCAATATCTCCCAAATCATTAATCGATGCCACTTAAACAAACATTCTCTGAAAAGCTTACGAAATTTCCTACCAAATGAAGAGAACCTCACCACAATATACAAAGTCTAGATCAAATTATTCCCAAATCAATCAAGCACAAAAACACACCTTAGGTCCCCAAAACAGCCAAGTTTGATGCATTCCAATACAAATCCTACTCATCAAGCGTGCACACCGTAGATTAAATTCCATCGCACGGTCCAAATTCAAAATTTCTCCCTAGCCGCAATCCGCGTCAAAAGACTTTCCACCAATCAGCTTCCACCTTCTGGATATGAGCCCCCGGACGCTCACTATTTAAATCCGCGCAACTCTCACTCTCTCAGACTCACTCCAAACCAACAGATGATAATTGGACTCTGTCGTTTCAGTGCATACTGCATAGATCTATAGTCCAGTTTCCTCAAATTCCCAAATCCAGCCCTAACCTAGTTCTTGAAAAGAATTCTCCATGGCCACCACTGAAGAGCCAGTTCTCGTCACTGAGCCTGAGGCAGAGCAGCCGGTCACCGAGGAGCCTGCCAAGGAAGAAAATCCTCCGCCTAAAGCCACCAAATCCAAGAAAGCCGCCGCTCCCAAAGAACCCAAGACGAAAAAGGTCCCTGCGCCCAGAAAGAGGAATGCACCTACTCACCCCCCTTACTTCGAGGTAGTTGTACGATCCGATTCTCGTTAATTGGGTTCTGGTTTTCTTCAATGTGGTCTGAATTTTGTGTGCATGCAGATGATTCAGGAGGCGATCGTTACTCTGAAGGATAGGACGGGATCGAGTCAATATGCCATTACGAAGTTTATTGAGGATAAGCAGAAGAATCTGCCACCCAATTTCAGGAAGCTTTTGCTTGTTCAGTTGAAGAAGCTGGTTGCCAATGGTAAGCTTGTCAAAGTCAAGAGTTCGTTCAAGCTGCCATCTGCCCGTTCTTCCAAACCTGCAGCTGCTGCTGCTGCTTCGCCGGCTAAGAAGAAGTCGGTTCCTGCGGCGAAGCCGAAGCCGAAGCCCAAGGCTGCTGTTAGCAAGGATAAGAAGGCAACCGTCTCAAAAGCCAAGCCGAAAGCTAAGGCGGCCGCCGCCAAACCTAAGGCGTCCGCCGCTGCGAAACCTAAGCCCGCGGCGAAGGCGAAGCCAGCTGCCAAAACTAAGCCGGCTGCTAAGGCAAAGGCTGTGGCTCCTGCTAAGGCCAAGGCGGCGCCGAAGAGGAAGGCTCCAGAAAAGCCAAAGGCAGAGAAGAAACCGCCAGCTAAAGCAGCAAAGACGTCGACGAGGTCAACTCCAGCGAGGAAGGCGGCCGTGAAATCTCCGTCGAAGAAGGCTGCAACGAGGAAGGGGAGGAAGTAGTGATGAGAGGGATAGTTTGGGAAATGATGTTTGTTTGTAGGGATAGAATTGTAAATTAATGATGGGTGTTTTATGGGTGTAGACTGTAGTCGCTTTTAATGCCCACATAGTATGATAGAATCGAATTCTTTTTCTTTTGTCTTTTCTCCATTTTCACCTTTCCTACATATTTTTGGGGGTTTTCTTCTTTAGTTTTTCAGTTTTTAGGGATTCAGAGCAGTGCATGGTTGTACCATATGTTCAAATCTATTTCCGAAATGAATTCAGTAGAGTTTCTAGGAACCCACACTTGTCTACTTTATCAATGTTCACTTCCCTAATTCGCCATTCCTTCGTGATAAAGCTGATTGATTTTGTTATGATGTTTCGCTAGTAACAGATGCGCTAGGGTTTACCCATGGCTGGCATGTTAGTTTTGCTCAGCAGAGTGGGCAGACGGTGCACGCACCCGGGGGCGTAATACAGGACGCGTCATATTCACGTTGCAGGCATGAGGCGGTTGCGTAAGATGAAGTTCTTGGTAGGATGAAGTATGGGATACGACCTTTATATGCAAGGCATTGTACGTGAGCTTATTGGTAAACTCCGCACCTTTTTGTTACTGCCATAGCAAATACTGGAACATGTAGTGGTTGTACTTTATATTTGCTTATATTTTGAGCCCTTGATGAGTGCCTGGTTTTAGAGAGATTGAACAATTGGTCAAGTGTCATTATATGTAGAGTTTGATGGCAACCTATAACTCATGCCATTGTGGTTTTCAGAATGTACTGGGAATTTCTTTGTATTCTTTTATTTTAGTTTTTTGGAGTTCTAGAAGCCACTTTGCAACTCTTTGTTCTGGTGATATTTCATATGGCAATTTGGAACGCGTAATAGGTTAATTGCCGGATTGTGCTATTATGAACTTACTGGAACCTGCTGCTAGAGTCTCAGCATTGATAGATGTGGCTCCTAAGTAAATGTTCTGCGCCTATGTAAACTATTAATGACAATAAAGGTGAACCCCTAAAAATGACGGAAATACTGTCATAATCAACGACTATAACGGTAAAAACCTGAGAAAGACTGTAATACCGTTTCAATTAATGACAAGACAGCTAAAAGTTTAGAAAAAGCAATAATACTGGTAAGATTAATGAGGATACAGCTAAAAGCTAAAGATAACGATAATGCAGTTAAAAATTAACGAAAATATAACTGACAGCCTAAGATTAATGTAACACGTTGCATGCCGAAACGGCTGAAATTGATGATAAGATCTTTATTTCATCTAGTGCATCAATTTAGAAAGTTCGACATATATGTGGTAGTACTTTACTGTAACAATTATGACTTGTGGACGCATGAGATTGAACTTTTAAATATCTACACTGTAGACTCTTGAGAAACTTCATGCTCTCTTTCTAGATCTTTTGCCTAACATGTTTTGAGTTACTTGACTCTCTGCTGAATGAGATGGTCTGACCCTTGTGAATGCAGGGTAAACCTTCTTTTTGGATTCTCCCTAGTAAGTGATGGAGCAATATTTATGGTTCCTGAAATACTAGTTGGTTCATAAAATTTGGAGAAACATGATGACTGCATTCTGAAGTTGGTTTACGGGCTCACAATTGATGGCACTGGGAGTATCATCCAGTATACTTGACACCCTTTGGTGTTCAATCATCGCTGACTTGCCTTACTTTAGTATCATGGTAATGCTTACAACCTTCTCAGGACTAGGAAAGAGTTTGATGTTCTTTTTTCCTCCAAAATGTTCATATCTTCTATGATATTTAGGCGTCTTTTGGTGTTCAATCCATCGGTAACTTGTCTTACTTTAGTATCATGTAAATGCTTATGACCTTCTCTGGACTAGGAAAGAGTTCGATGTTCTCCTTTCCTTCAAAATGTTCATGTTTTATGTCTCGGCATGTGATTACCAGCTAAGCATTTCTAGGATTTTCAACAGACAAATTTCTCTAATTATCTGGCAATCTTCTTCTGGAATTATTTTCATGTTTAGTTTGAGCTCACTGAATGACATGTCTAAAACAAGTAGTCCTTGTTATCATGTGTTTGGCGAAATTGCAAACTTGGTCTCACAAGATTGGTACCATTTCAGTTTAATCCCTTACTTTACGGGATTTTAATTTTGGCCTCTCCTTCCATTGAAAATGAAGGAGTTAGCCCAAAAACATTGCAACTCAGATAGTTTTTACACTCTGCCATTGAGAGTTAACCGCAAAACACTCATGCACCTCATGTGTCTGTTGACAACTGAAAATGGAGGGGAAAAAAGCACATGTTGCTCACGTGCTGCAGAAAATGAGGTAAAAGAACGGCTAGATTCCCGCATTTCCTCCATTTCTTTCTAATTTGCTCCCTGTTTGCTCAGGGAAAAGGAAAGACAAGTGTAAATTGCTTCTATAGGATGGTTGTGAGGCTTTGGATTTGGAGAAGCAATTAACACTTGTCTTTACGTCGAAGCCTCGCAGCTTTCCATGGAAGAATTTACACTTGCAACTTTAGACATTTGAAGGCTGTAATAGTCTATTTTGTTTCGGTTTTGGTTGCAAGCTTTTGAAGGTTTTGTGTCTTCTTTCCTTTTGCCTGAGCACACAGAACAAATATGAGAGAAATGGAGGAAATTAGGGATTCTTTCCCTTTTAAGCAGTTTCTTTTCACTCCTTTTCTGCAGCACACAACAATACATGCCCTTTTTTCCTCCATTTTCAGCTGTTAACGAACATGTGAGGTGCACTTGTGTTTTGCCGTTAACTCTTAACGGGAGGGTGAGAAGAACCTGAATTGCAATGATTTTGGGCTGAGTCTGCCTTTTTTTAATGGAACCAGGGGTCAAAATTGTAATCCCATAAAGCGAGGGATTAAATTTGAAATAGCCCAATCTTGTTGGACCAAGTTTGCAATTTTGCCTCATGTGTCTGATTGACACTTGATTGCCTGCTAAGTGAGACATGGACAAAAGTCACTTGTACACATTCTAGTGCATAAAGGTCTACTAAACTCATTCTTCTGCTTGAAATTTTCATCTTAATTGCCATCTTAAACCAATTCTGTTGA
This sequence comes from Sesamum indicum, assembly GCF_000512975.1. NCBI lineage: Eukaryota > Viridiplantae > Streptophyta > Magnoliopsida > Lamiales > Pedaliaceae > Sesamum > Sesamum indicum. The sequence goes on from NC_026150.1 coordinate 2,211,283, forward strand.
TTTTCTCAATATGTTCAGACACACAGTAACTGGACTTCTTATTTGCAAATGCAGTTGAAAACTGCATCTCAAAATATGGTTCAGAATCTATTCTGTATTTAGCAATCTTGACAAGATACAACAGCACAGAGTTCATTCTTTTATTTTTGTTCATGTCTTGTGTCTCTGTTGGATTTACTACCAAGTGATGCTTCATCAGTTATATCCATTTCTAGTGTACACATGTGTTGCTTTTTAATCAAACATAGAGAAATCATCCAATACTTTAACTAATTCGTCATGTTTAGGGGTCTACACAAGTAAAGGACTTGTAAATAGGGGAGCTGATTCTTGTACGAAGATTGATAGCTAAAAACAAGCATAGTAAATTTCCTGTTTTTATGAGAATGTCTTTTGTGGAAACAATGATATATCCAGTTATAGCCCCTCCGGGATGTAAAATATATCTCTTGTAACCATCCTCAGTCAGATTGAACACTTTCTACAAGTTTTTCATGAATGTAAATGCTGTTGTTCTGCTGACTAGAGTAGAAAATTAATCCAATTGGAGCAAATTGGCATGCTTCAGCAAATAGCCAGTGGCTTATAACTCTGAAGTTTCTCTCTTAGAGATTTGTATGACACTTTTTTTGTAATTGTATTACCTATTTGGCATTTGCCAATGGATGCCTTCTCACTGCGAGCTGCTGTTTAGATAGCATGAAGTTAAGTGGATGTTGGTTACATATGCTTTTCACATCATTATCGGAAAGATATATGCATTGTTTGTCGAGCATTGCCAACTAATTGGCAGTATGTTGTAAATGCATCTGCAAACCTCTTATGTGATTTTAGCTGCGAGTTGACCCTTATAGCTTTCCTGCGGTAGAAACAAAGACAGATTGTTAGCTTCGGAGATTTTTATCTTTCCAAGACATGAATGATATATCCATATCTTTTCCAAATAAAAATGTAGGACACATATTTTTGAAGTAATTACTTGCTTCCTGGTACACTTTGGAAATAAAGGAAAATTGCTGGCTAATTTTCAGAAAGTTGAGCTTCGTGAACTAAAGTTAAATTGATAATTGTTTAAATCTGAACCTTTGGTAGGTTGCCTAAAAAAATTTTCCAGTCTTTTTCCCATGTGCCTGAATATCTTCTCGCCATTGACTAGTGCTATATGTTTCACATACCTTATTCCTCTAATAACTGCTACATCACAAACAACACCAACCAACTCTATTCTGTATGGTCTTCTCTGTTACTGAAAACTGTTCTATTTGGATGTCTGAAACTTGTTATTGCACTAAGTTTATAACCATCTGGGATGCCTGATGTTCTTTTCATTTCCATGACAGGGCAACTTACCTCTTTGCTGCCATGATAATGTGCTTAAGCTTCTTTTCGGCTCGCTTTCAGCACCCAGCTCCTGAATGTACTTGTTGGAAGAATGTTAATATTTCGTAAGAAGTACATTTTCTTGTTTGGATCAAAATAGAGGTCGATGAGAACTTAAAGACATGCCTGACTGAGCATATACGAAGCATGTCTCCAGTGAAATGCAGAGTAACCGAGGCTACGTCTCTCCAGCCCTTCCACCAGCTTGATGAATAGGGAATTACAAGCTGGTTCATTCGCAAAATAAGCGTACATGTTGTCTTCAGACCCTCAGCTTGTCCAATGTAATCAGAAGCCAACTTGCAGAGATTTGGGCATTCTCTTCTATCACCAAACCCCAAATGTCTGGCTGCTCGTGTACATGCAGAAACACAGGACACACTGTTAAGGATCTAAATGATGTCCATGTCTAGACATCCATGTAAGGTGTGTAAGATGCAATTTTCTTCTAGTTGGTTTTTGTTGACCGTATACAAAGGATTCAATTACGTATACAATTACCTACATAGTGAGAGAACCTTTCAATGCTCAAGACTTGGTCAGTCGCAACTTTTATATCGGTAATGATCCATTGATCTCGAATTTTCTTGAGGAGATAATGCGTTGCCGCTGCCATGACTAATAACGCTACAAGGATCTGCGTATATGTGAGTTTGGTGTTGGCATTGATATAATCTGGTGAAAGAAGATAATAGAGTCATAGATTATTCATGTAAATGATTATGTCATGCTTTTTCACAGGAAAAATGTTGTTTAGTGCAACATTGATGAAGTGGAGAATTTACCTCTCTGCATGTCTCAGTTATGGGAGGAGGAGAAAGAGAACTTTCCTGTTACATTGGAGAATTGGATGTACTCCCTTTCTTGCGAATTTTGGTATGAATGTTCCAATCTTTTCTATTTTGCTCCGAATTTGGTGTGGAATATTGAGCTCTTAATAGCATTATATGGTGCAATACGGAACTGTGAGTACGATTTTTTTCGGACAGTATGAAAAACTTTTCGGGTCATAATAGATAATACTAAATGAAATGCAGACTCATCAGATATTTGATATTTACAACATTATGTACATTTATACAAATATTATATCCACATTAATTTAAATCATTGCATTTATTGCAGTTTATTTGTCAACTTTATGGCATGGATTTAAATCGGATTATGGCCTGCGCAACTGATTTTAACCCTGACTGTGGATATCAACATGTCCTCTGATATTTTATGCAATTGCAGAAATGCATAATCTAAAACGGGTCTTCGCCAATTCGGAATGAGACAAAATATTTCAGAATTGCCAGATACTCGGAATATGAGCTTGCATCAGATCTTCTATAAATTGCTTACTAGCCTAGATTGGAAACCTACACTTCATGCAGTATGTCATTAGTTGGCACAGACGATATAATACGGTTGTGCAAACATCACCTATTTTCATACGGAAGAGATACCGAATGTGGATATGGGAATAGTACAACAATATAACACGTCATTTCTGTTGTCGTCTACTAACAGGCGTGTGGGAAACGGGTATCAATCTGGATATGCACCTACATTGTAAATTGTGGTATGTTATCTAATAAAATATACTTTATTTCAAACACGTTTTCTTTCACATTAAAACTTATTATTTTCTACATTCTTAAGTCTGAATAGCTTTAATCCCTCCAATTAAGTTGTCAACCTAGACCATAGGATACGGAAGGGTACATTGTACTGATTTGAGAAAACATTTCAAAATTTTGTTGAGTTCATCAATCAGATTCAACAAAATGCAACGACATCTGAGAATGCCCCTGGCATGCCCCACAAGCAAAGAAGAAGTTGTAATCGAATGTCTATTGATTTAGTTGAACGTGATACTGTTGAGGTGGATATAATTGGTCCTTCTACAGCGTATACACCTCAAGATTCCTACGTGCCTCAACCGCCACAAGATAATTGGTTTGAATCAGCTCTATATATGTCAAGACATTGCAGAAGCTTATTTTTACACGATCCTGACCTTGATCTTGGCATTAATCAATCATATGCACTTGGATATAACATTTCATCAATTCTAATTCCATAATTTAATGTGTATCGGGATTATATAGAGTCTAGTTCTGCAACATCATTAAGTTGGTTACACATTAATGCCGGTGATGATGATAATGATGGACAAAATGAGTCAACACAAGATGTGGGTGATGAAATAAGAAGATGCCGGCGCCAAGGCCACCGACATAATTGTGGAACGGGCAGACATTTTTAATAGTTATAATTATTGTAATATTTGTAACAATTGATAATTTTTTTTAATTAATAAATTTTTAATGTTGACTATAATTAGAAAAATATTTGAATTTATAATTAAATAATTGTAACATATAATAATTTATATAATATTTATAAAAAAACTTGAGTCGTGGACAACCTTAAAAAAAAGAATCTTCAAGTCCACGGCCTGTAATAAAAATATTATAATTTTAAAAAAATAATATTTTTATTATAAATTTTTATAATATTTAAGTAAATAAGTCGGATTAATCTATTCTAAAGTATAAATAAAGCAATAATATCGACTTGCATGCATGCAACAAACTGATAATACAAGTGCATAATGTTACATTTTTTATATTTAGAAATAAGAAGACTTCTTGAATTTACCATACAATAAAACGACAATTTTTACATAAAAACAATACGCATACAGGAAAACTTTTATAAATTATTAATATCGGATCACGTAATTTTATTAATTTAAAGAGATTTTTTATGATTTAACGAACTTACATTATTCATCATGAATAAAACATATTGAGGATGAAATTGAAAATGATAGCATGCCTTTGCGACCAATTACGCATAAGAAACCACTCATAGCCGCAACAAGGATTCGCAGTTTTTTGTTGCAGTATGATAATAAACACCAGAGCTCTTGAATGCAGTAAGAAAAGTTAGAGATGAAATATGGCTAGATTTAAGTTTTAAAGAGAAGCAAACAATAATAGAATTATATTTTACTAAGTTGTTCTTTTTTTTATGGAATTATTAATTTATAATATTGAGGGAACCATAAATTTGGACCGTAGATTGATCAAATCTAAGGATTATCAAATAAGGACATAAATGCTGTTTAAAATTTTAAATTTAAAAAAATAAGAAAGGGGGCATGCGATTCACAAAACACATTGGGGGAGGGTAAATTGCTCTATTCTGATAACACAGAGAAGTAAATTGCTATTTTATTTTTTATATGGGAGTAAATTGCTCGTCTCTATTAACACAGGGGGTAAATTGTATTTAACCCATTAAATAAGTATGATGCTTTTTGCAACAAAATTATGTTAATTATTAAATAAAACATGCACTATTTCTAGGTGTACTTTACTGAATTTGGTTTTATTTATATTCTTTTTTCTTCGTAGTTGTTGTAGTGAATAATTATATAGTTGCAAAAGAACAAAGCATAAACATAAGGGCGTGAGGAAATGATGTTTGATTATCGTAACATTTTCAATGTTGATGAAACAATGATAACCTAAACTTACAATGGAGGAAAAATCATGACAATGAACAATGTGTTCCGTAGTAATTAACATGGAAATAAGATGAGATTGCAAGTGTCAAAGATAAGACAATATTTTGTTCAATTGTTTCATGTAGTGCAAAATGCACAACATGTTGTTAGAAAAAGAATTCCACCAGAACCTAAGAATGATTTTCGATTTCAAATGTTGCTCTTTTTCAAGTTAATTCAAGGCCGGGAAGATAACTTGCCTGTTCTTCCATAAGACAACATAATTCATATTGTTCCTCAAATTTATAAAGACAATATTGTTTTTGCCTCGTATGTTAAATTGATCACAATGGTCTGCAATTTTGGCACTCATACACGTATTAATACAAAATAGTTTTTAAAGCATTGATCTTCATCGTCTCTAAGAAAAGTTTGAGTAGCTATATCCCATTTAATTTTGTTGTTTTGTATGACATAACGGCAAAGTTTATTTAGTTTCTAGAATTGGAGGTACGGGCTAGAGGCAAATTCCATCGGGACAATGAATTTTGTGATACTTAATTTTGAACAGTGAAGTTTTTATTTCCATAATTTATAAATATTTATGCCTGAAGTCCAATATAATTATAATTGGCAACCACTTATTAATGTGAAATTCATTTGTCTTGGTTGTATGTTTGTTTATTATATTGTTTTATCTTTTAACAACATGTGCAATTTATATCCAATTTTTTGGCAAACATAATGTGTTCAAAACTTCAAAGAATGTACAAAAATAATACTTTGGGAAATAGTATATGAGTTCTTTTTATACTTGTTAAATACTTTTATATTTTGTGTGTGTTAGCAAATAAAATCAATGTACAATTTTCTTAACAAGATACATTCTTGTGAAGTTGATTTAGTCCATTGATTAGACTAAATTCATGCTTTTACAATTTAGGAAAGTTCTCGAGTGGTTTAATTTGGTAATTATAGTGATTTAATGAGAGCAGAGTGTGCAGATTTAATATGAGTTTGTTGCCTTATCATTTTTAAAATATTACCAAGTAAAAACTTATAAAATACTGAATTTATATGTAAAAGACGATACTTACCAAGAATCGAGAATGCCTCATTAATCGCAATGAGTTGTATAACTTTGACATTTACACATGTCCATGGAGCATTGATTCATGAAAGTAAATAAATTTTGCAAAGTAAATATAATAAAGATAAATACATCCAAAAAACTTGCCATTTATGAAATAAAATGGAATGGTTTTTTTTTTTTTAAAAGTTATAGCAAATGAAGATGATGTGTAAAGTAAGTCCTCACAAATAATTAAATTAAACTTATTGCAATTTTTATCGAGTAAATTTGTAACTTTTAAGTCTATTATACCATATCAGGTATAAATGACTTCCTATATTAACAAACCTTATTGTACTTTTCACGCCGATCAGTACGGATAAAGATCGTTATAATAGATAATTCGTTGTTAGATATTTCGAATCATTATTGAAAGATAACATGTGTCAATATTAGTAATTTATAACTTCATTTTATGTTACAAAAGTCATGCAAGTAAAATCCGTCATGCACCGGGGAAAAAAGACCACCACGTTAGCTCTTTACATTGTATTGGCAACAATGTTGTACACTATCATAATAGTTGATAATAAACAACATTTTACAATGAGAAACTTTTACAAGAAATTGATTTTTCTGAAAAACTTTGCTACATGAGCTTTAACTATTATTAGAACAATGCTAAGAACGTGTTCATCTTCATTGCACTTCAAACAAACATTTTTGTAGTCAAATCCCACCCGATTTCTACGATTCTTGATTCTATAATCTCATGAATTAACCTAGTACGTCATCAAATCTTGAAAATGCCATTTCGTTTCAAGCATTTGTGCATAATGCTCTAAAATCGCAGCACGCTCCGTGGAAACCCTCGTCTTGACCACTTCACATTCCGAGCTCAATATTTCTCAAACCATTAACCGACGCTACTTAAACAAACATTCTCCGAAAAGCTTACGAAATCTCCTACAAAATGAAGAAAACCTCATCACAATATACAAAGTCTAGATCAAGTTATTCCCAAATCAATCAAGCACAAAAGCACACCTTAGGCCCCCAAAACAGCCAAGTTTGATGCGTTCCAATCCAAATCCTACTCATCAAGCGTGCACAACGTAGATTAAATTCCATCGCACGGTCCAAATTCAAAATTTCTCCACAGCCGCGATCCGCGTCAATAGACTTTCCACCAATCAGCTTCCATCTTCTGGATATGAGCCCCCGGACGCTCACTATTTAAATTCGCCCAACTTTCTCTCTCAGACTCACTCCAAACCAACAGATGATAATTGGACTCTATCGTTTCAGTGCATAGATCTATAGTCCAGTTTCCTCAAGTTCCAAACCCTAGCCCTAACCTAGTTCTTGGAAAGAATTCTCCATGGCCACAACTGAAGAGCCAGTTCTCGTCACTGAGCCTGAGGCAGAGCAGCCGGTCACCGAGGAGCCTGCCAAGGAAGAAAATCCTCCGCCTAAAGCCACCAAAACCAAGAAAGCCGCCGCTCCCAAAGAACCCAAGACGAAAAAGGTTCCTGCGCCCAGAAAGAGGAATGCACCTACTCACCCTCCTTACTTCGAGGTAGTTGTATGATCCAATTCTCGTTAATTGGGTTCTGATTTTCTTCAATGTGGTCTGAATTTTTTGTGTGCATGCAGATGATTCAGGAGGCGATCGTTACTCTGAAGGATAGGACCGGATCGAGTCAGTACGCGATTACGAAGTTCATTGAGGATAAACAGAAGAATCTGCCACCCAATTTCAGGAAGCTTTTGCTTGTTCAGTTGAAGAAGCTGGTCGCCAATGGTAAGCTTGTCAAGGTCAAGAGTTCGTTCAAGCTGCCATCTGCTCGGTCTTCCAAGCCTGCTGTTGCAGTTGCTTCGCCGGCTAAGAAGAAGTCGGTTCCTGCGGCGAAGCCGAAGGCGAAGCCCAAGGCTGCTGCTAGCAAGGATAAGAAGGCAACCGTTTCAAAAGCCAAGCCGAAGCCTAAAGCGGCAGCTGCAAAACCTAAAAGGCTGCTGTTAGCAAGGATAAGAAGGCAACCGTCTCAAAAGCCAAGCCGAAAGCTAAGGCGGCCGCCGCTAAACCTAAGGCGTCCGCCGCTGCGAAACCTAAGCCCGCGGCGAAGGCGAAGCCAGCTGCCAAAACTAAGCCGGCTGCTAAGGCAAAGGCTGTGGCTCCTGCTAAGGCCAAGGCGGCGCCGAAGAGGAAGGCTCCAGAAAAGCCAAAGGCAGAGAAGAAACCGCCAGCTAAAGCAGCAAAGACGTCGACGAGGTCAACTCCAGCAAGGAAGGCGGCGGCGACGGCGGCGGCAAAGAAAGCTCCCGCGACGAAGAAGGCGACACCCGCCAAGAAGCCTGCGGCGAAGAGCGTTAAGCCAAAAACGGTTAAGTCTCCGGCGAAGAAGGCTGGGGCGAAGAAGGGGAGGAAGTAGTGATGAGAGGGGTTTTTTTGGGGAATGATGTTTGTTTGTAGGGATAGAATTGTAAATTAAGGATGGGTCTTTTATGGGTGTAGACTGTATTCGCTTTTAATGCCCACAAAGTATGATAGAATCGGATTCTTTTTCTTTCTTCTTTTCTCTTTTTTTCACCTTTCCTACATATTTTTGGGGGTTTTCTTCTTTGATTTTCTGTCTTTAGGGATTTGGAGCAGTGCATGGTTGTACAATATGTTCAAATCTATTTCTGAAATGAATTCAGTAGAGTTTCTCGGAACCTTCACTCGTCTACTTTTGCATTGTTCGTTTCCCTAATTCGCCATTCCTGCGTATTAAAGCTGATTGATTGTTTGTTATGATGTTCCTCTAGTAACATCTGCGCTAGGGTTTACCCGTGGCCGGCGTTGCACGTTAGTTTTGCTCAGCAGAGTGGGCAGACGGTGCACGCACCCGGGGTCGTAATGCAGGACGCGTCATATTCACGTTGCAAGCATGAGCCGGTTGCGTGAGATGAAGTTCTCGGTAGGATGAAGTATGGGATACGAGCTTTATACGCAAGGCATTGCACGTCAGCTTATGGGTAAACTCCGCACTTTTTGGTTATTGCCATAGCAAAAACTGGAACATGTAATGGTTGTACATTTTATTTGCTGGATTATATTTTGAGCCCTTGATGAGTGCCTCGTTTTAAAGAGATTGCACAATTCGTCAAGTGTAAAAATAATAGAGACAGTTTGAGGGCAACCTATAACTCAAGCCATTGTGAATTTTCAAATTGTACTGGGAATTTGTTTGTATTCTTTTATTTTATTTTAGTTTTTTGGAGTTCTGGAATCCACTTTGCAACTCCTGTTCTGTTTACTGGTGATATTTCATATGGCAATTTGGAATAAGTAATAGGTTAATTGCTGGATTGTGCTATTATGAACTGTTACTGGAACCTGCTGCTAGAGTCTCAGCATTCATAGATGTATCTCTTAAGGTAATGTGCTTTGGCTATATAAACTATTTATGACAATGCAGGTTTACCCATAAAAATGACGGTAATACTGTTATAATTAACGACTATAATGGTAAAAGCCTGAGAAAGATGGCTATACTGCTGAAATTAATGACAAGACAGCTAAAAGCTTAGAAAAAGCAACAGTACTTGTAAGATTAATGATAATACAGCTAAAGCTAAAGATGACAATAATACCGTTATAAATCAAAGAAAATATAACTGAGCCTAAAATAATGTAACACGTTGCAGCCAAAACAGCTGAAATTGATGATAAGATCTTGAATGCATCTGGTCAATCAATTTTAGAAAGTTTGACATATATGTGGTAGTACTTAGGTAGTGTTTACTGTAACAATTATGACGTGGACGCATGAAATTGAACTATTAAATATCTACATTGTAGATTCTTGACAAACTTCATGTTTTCTTTCTAGATCTTTTTCCTAACACGTTTTGAGTTACTTGACTGTCTGCTGAATAAGATGGCCTGACTCTTGTTAATGCAGGGTAAATCCAATTTTTGTAGATTCTCCCTAGTAAGTGATGGCGCAATGTTTATTGGTGCCTGGACTACTAGTGGTTCACAAAATTTGGAGGAACATGATGACTGCATTCTGAAGATGATTTACGGGCTCACAATTGATGGTACTGGGAGTATAATGATTCAAAATCTCACATCATTCAGTATATTTTGACATCGTTTGGTGTTCAATCATCTTGAACTTGCCTTACATTAGTATCATGCTAATGCTTACAGCATCCTCGAGACTTGGAAAGAGTTTGATGTTCTTTTTTCCTCCAAAATGCTCTTATCTTCTAGAATATTTAGGCATCTTTTGGTGTTTAATCATCACTAACTTACCTTACTTTAGTATCATGTAAATGCTTACCACTTTCTCTGGACTAGGAAAGTGTTCGATGTTATTTTTCGGCACGTGATTACCCAATAAGCATTTCTTGGATTTTGAACAGACAAGTTTCTGTAATTATCTGGTGATCTTCCTTTCCTCTGGTGTTCTAACTGTATTTCCATGTTTAGTCTGAGCTCACTGAATGACATGTCTAAAATAAATAATCCTTGTTATCATGTGTCGGGAAATTCCAAACTTGGTCTCACAAGATTGGGACCATTTCAATTTAATCCCTTACTTTACGGGATTTTAATTTTGGCCTCTCCTTTCATTAAAAATGAAGGAGTTAGCCCAAAAACAGTGCCATTCACGACCTTTCACACTCCGCCGTCCAGAGTTAACGGCAGAACACTCATGCACCTCACATGTGTGTTGACATTTGAAAATGGAGGGAAAAAAAGCACATGTTTCTCATGTGATGCAGAACTTGAGGGAAAAGAATGGCTAGATTCCCGCATTTCCTCCACTTCTCTATGATTCGCTCTGTGACAAGTGTAAATTGCTTATGTGGGAGAGCTGTGAGGCTTCAGACTCGGAGACAAGCAATTTACACTTGTCTTTACGTCTGAAGCCTTGTAGCTTCCCATAGAAGAATTTTACACTTGTAACTTTAGACATTTGAAGGCTGTAATACTCTCTTTTCCTTCGGCTTTGGTTGCAAGATTTTGAAGGTTTATGCCTTCTTTCCTTTTGCATGAGAAAACAGAGAGCAAATCAGAGAGAAATGGAGGAAATTAGGATTCTTTTCTTCTTTTCTTTTCCCTCCTTTCTTGCAGTACGCAACAACATGTGCTCTTTTTCTCTCCATTTTCAGCTATTAATGAACATGTGAGGTGCACTTGTGTTTTGCCATTAACTCTTAATGAGAGTCTGAGAAGGACCTGAAATAGTAACGTTTTTGGGCTAACTCCGCCAGTTTAATGGAAGTAGGGGTCAAAATTAAAATCCCATATAGTGAGGGATTAAATTTGAAATAGCCTCATGTGTCTCATTGAGACTTGACCTGCTACATGAGACGTGGATAAAAGTCACTTGTAAACATTCTAGTCTTGTGCATAAAAGGTTCACTAAACTCATTCTTCTGCTTGAAATTTTCATCTCAATAGCCATCGTAAACCAATTCTGTTGATTTTCTCAATGTGTTCGGACTCATAATAACTGGACTCTTATTTGCAAATGCAGATGAAAACTGCATCTCAAAATACAGTCCAGAATCCATTCCATATTTAGCAATGTTGGCAGGATACAGATTAAAGGAACGGTACAAAGTTCATTCTTTTATTTTTGTTCATGTTATGGCACCTTGAGCTGCTAGCCTTCCTTTTATATTTTCTGGTACTTGTGTAGCCTGACCTTTTATATGTCGAAGGATCTTCAGCTGTCCTGATAGATATGCGCCAGAAATCCAAATAACATTATTTTGGCGCATCATGTCAAGAATGTATTGTAAATATCTCCCCACAGCTTTTTCCTGTTGTTTATTCTTGTCTTTCTTGGCTACATTTTCTTCAGTCGATTCCTGTGAGGTTTGCTAACCTAGGCTGACATTATATGATGTTCTCTTACAATATCCAAACTTTCCATCTCTCTCACGACACACACACACACACACACTTTCCATTGTGTTTTGCTTTTAGAAGAGAAACAAGGGAAATCCACCTCAGGTAAGTTGATCACAGCCAGGCTTCTTTTCTTTGTTTCATTCATGAAAAATATATGTGAAACTCTTCCCTTTGCACGCATTTATGGTCTTGTGTCTCTGTTGGATTTACTACCAAGTGATGCTTCATCAGTAATATCCGTTTCTGGTGTACGCATGAGTTGCTTTTTAATCAAACATAGAAAAATCATCAAATACTTCTTTAACTAATTCGACATGTTTTAGGGGTCTACACATAGTGAAGGACTTGTAAATAGGGAGCTGATTCTTATATGAAGATCGATAGCTAAAAACAAGCATAGTATATTTCCTGTTTTTATGAGAATTTTTGTGGAAACAATGATATATCCAGTTAAATCCCCTCCGAGATGTATCTCTTGTAACCATCCTCAGTCGGATGGAACACTTTCTGCAAGTTTGTCATGAATGTAAATGCTGTTGTTCTGTTGACTAGAGTAGAAAATCAATCCAGTTGAAGCAAATTGGCACGTTTCAGCAAATAGCCAGTGGCTTATAACTCGGAGGTTTCTCTCTTAGAAAATTTGTATGACACTTTATATGTAATTGTATTACCTATTTGCCAAAGGATGTCCTCTCACTTCGAGCTGCTGTTCGGATAGCATGAAGTTAAAAGTGGAAATTGGTTACATATGCTTTTCACATCATTTGAAAAGATTTATGCATTTTTTGAGCAACTTTGTGATTTAGGTGTCCATAATTTGTTAAACACAGCTACTAGATGCAAGAGTAGCACTCTAGGATAAGTACATTTTCCAGCATAGCTCAGGTTGATCTACAGATTGTTTATTCTTCTATTCTTTCCCTTTCTTAAAGGCTTCTTTCAGTTGTTTGAAACTTTTGAGTCTAGGTTGGAAGTTAACGTCCATTCTCTCCTGAGATTGTTAGTTATCTTTTGGGATAATTACACCGCCCTCTCCTCAAGTTTGGTGTAATTTCACGTAGACCTCTTGTAGTTTAGGAAATTATACCTAGTACCTCTGACGTTTGTTTGTGTCCAACAAATAGATTAATCTGGTAGTAGAATTCACGGAATTTGCTGGCATCAAGAAAAGAAGTTGAATCAAAATCTATATTTACCCCCCCCATTGACTTATTGTACTTCGAATAAATTTTTTTTTGACCAAATGACCCTTATACCTTAATAATTAATTTAATTACAAGTACCTCCTAATGTGCATTAGTGTGTCAAGATTTGTTTGATCTACAGTGAGTCTCTAATATATCAATCGGAGTTTCATCGTTTTTGCTAATGTCAGCAATTTCTGTGAATTTTATTAACGGATAGATCTATCTGTTAGATGGAAACAAACGTCAGGGATACTAGATGTAATTTCCTAAACCACAGGGGTACATGTAATTACATTAAACTATGGGAAGACAGTGTGACTATGCCTTATCTTTCTCCTCCTTGTGTGCTATTTTAACTTGTTTGAGATTGTGAAGTCTCTGCTCGGTTATCATAATCTCCAGGAAGATGAAATTCGAAGTTCAGTTTCTAATTTGGTTTTGTGCATGCAAATGAACACCTAATGTTGGTTTAGGGAATGTGACATCATATCCATGCAGCCTCCTTGGACATGTGCATCATTGATGAACTAAACTTGGTTCAAGAACTATGGTTTAATAAATTTTTAAAATAGGTTTAATTACACTTAGACTTTCTTTGAAAATGCGAAATTGAACTCTCCTTAAAAAACTTTATAAATTACACTTGCACTCCCTTCAAGAAGTTTCCCTTTGCAACTATACTCCTCTTCCATTACTTCAACAAAAAAAATTTACATAAATTTCCAATTTACCTCTCATTCAACATTTACATGGATACCCTTGGACATCCTCCTCAGGTATCTGCTTTGTGCATGAACTAAACTTGGTTCAAGACCTATGGTTTAATAAGATAAAAAATATCAAAAGGTCAAGTATCTTAACATCTATGACCTCAACAGTTCTGACTGACAACCAAAATTTTGGGAAAGATAAATAAATTGGAACTACATGGTTTTTAGATGTCCTTAACATTATTTTATATATGGTTTTATTGCACCTTTTGATTTTTTGACTGTGAGATAATCATCTTGGTTATACATCAGGTGCTGGTGCTTGCTCATAAGAGGTAGACATCAACTTTGATTCTTGTATGGAATTTTTTCCCCTGTTTAAACCTCTCTAGGGGGCGGATTCTCCATCCTTTTAGGAGTCCTTTCTAGAAGGCCCTCTTATGTAGGTGGTATTATCAGCAGGTTGAATGGGTACAAAGCAAAGATAATATTTATGCAACCAGTGGCTACATCAATGTAACTTATATATGTGAAGATTGAGGAAATAAGCCCCATATTGATTATTGAAGTAAAGAAGCCTGAAACAGAGCTTAAGGTCAGTTCTCAACTGTATTATTAGGAATTGGAATGTATTTACTCTATAAATTGATTATTTTGTGCAAAAATAAGAAAAAATTGGTTTGTCGACAGAGTAATTTCAGAAATCTGAGTGTTACAATATACTCTGCTACATTGGGTAACTATGCTATCCTATCTGAACATCTTTAATCAACTGCCTTTGCTTCATTGATGTGACTTTCTCGTGATGTGTACTCTAGGGTAGCTATTCAATTTATGTGACCTAATACTTGTCAATCATATCTCATTAGGTTCAATATAGTAACAATGACTTTCAGAATGTTGCTGTAGTTTTTGTTTTAGTTATTGTTTGTTGATTATTAACAGTCTGGCACTTATGGAACATTAGTTTCACTGCCTATTATGATTTCTACTTCAAATAACCCTTGGAGTTTGTAACCTCTCTTCGTCACATATAAAACTAGTGAAGTTAAATCCAGGGGTTTTGCTGCTGAGTATATGAGAGCCCGTCAAAATATTTTTCACCTCTCATGTCTAGTTGCATGTAAGAA
>NC_026150.1:2226419-2242772 GCF_000512975.1 Sesamum indicum
TTGAAATGTGGATCAACTGAAGTTGTATCTCAGCAAAATCTTTAGCTCCTTGTCCTCCATCATCTCTTATACTTGCTTAAGGAGAGAAGTTCATTTGTGATTGTCAGTGCCACATCACTATCTCATTCTCTCAACTCTCTGAATGCAAAACTTGAGCTCTTCCTGAATATTCAACCTTGAAGGTGACAGAACTATGTCATTCCAAACAGACCCCGCTTCAAAAGCTAGATGGGGCCTCTGGTAGAGCTCAAAAATGAAATCTGCAGCTTCTTTCGACCGGCCTACCACTTACAAACATTTGATTTCATCTGGATCGACCAATAAATCTTGTCTCTTTCTTTCCATCCTATCAACTTCACTATCATGAGATATGAGTATCTAATACATTTGGACATTGGCACTTCAAATCAACTCCATTAGAATTTACTTAGTAAATAAAAGCACTAAGTCGTGCTTATTGTACGTGGTGGTTGTCACTTGGGGATGCTAAGTTGATTAGATGACATAAATGGTGAAGAGTTAGCAAACAGAGGTCTTGATTTAACCTTAGGACCTTCCAATCCATTGCTGCTCTATAGTCGAGCATTGCCAACTAATTGGCAATATGTTGTAAATGCATCTGCAAATCTCTTATGTGATTTTAGCCGGGAGTTGACCTTAGGGATGGCAGACAAGTCGAGTCCTTGCAAGCCGGCTCAAGCTTGAGCTCAATATATTCTGTTCATAAGGCTCATGAGCTTTTCAATTTTTATATATTTTTTATTTTTAAATTTTTTATATATTTAACTCCATATCATACTATGTCAACTTTCTATTCAAAATTAACCATATATTATAATTATTAAGTAATATCACATATTTTGAATTAGCTAATTATAAAATATGGTATTTTTATTTATATATTTAATATCTATACAAAAATAAGCTTAATCAACAAGTCACTAAGATCATTATTATTACTATACATTTTTTATTTTATATTAATTATTGATTTTTTAATTTATCTAATAGTTGAAGAAAATTAGGAATATATTTTTGTTAAAAATGGGGTATGTGAAATAGATAGCATTGTTTTCTTTGTTCTTTACATGCAATAATTAGAGTCGTTTGTATTCTGATCTGATTAATGCCACTATTATTGACAAATTTTTCTTCTATTATAATCAGGTATTTAGGTTAATGCTGTCATTATTTGCATTTTCTTCCATGATAATTTGTGTTATGCGATTGTATGTTAAGAGTAACAATGAACGAAGGCAAGAGATGAATAGAGTTCATCATCTGAAGCATGTCATGGTGCCCCCTAGAGCTAAGGGCTTTATAGATTACGTCCGACTACTTGAAGGCATCAGCCTCTATGAAAACAGCATTTCCGGATGCTTCAGCCCAGAATGGTCAGTTCCAGCATAGTTGCAAACTACATTAATAATCACACTAGAAAATTACTTCTTGCAGAAAGACAAGACTGTAGTTCTATCAATTTTTTCTTTGCATGATATAAGATCAACTTACTCTTTGAGAATGTCCTTGAGCACAATACTCTTTCCAGCCCCCATCCCACCACCCATGAGGAGGGGGACTAGGCTCCTGTCTTTATGAGCCATTGGAACCATCACATTCCTGCACTGTGAATCATCGACGGATACAAGTCCAATAGCCTTCATCTCCTCCACTAGTGTGTTAAATACTCTAGCCACCTTCAGATCCTTTATCACCTTTTAAAATCTCTATTCTCTTAATTGAAGAAAGCACGGAAACGTAGTCAAGATTATAGTATATAACCTACTCTGTTACTGAAAAACTGTTTTATTTGGATATCTGAAACTTGTTATGCACTAAGTTAATAACCATCTGGGATACCTAATGTTATTTTCATTTCCATGACAGGGCAACTTACCTCGTCGCTGCCATGACAATGTGCTTAAGCTTCTTTTTCAGCTTGCTTTCAGCACCCAGCACCTGGAGTTACATGTTGGAAGGATGTTAATATGTCGTAGGAAGTGCATTTTCTGGTGTGGATCGAAATAGAGGTAGATGAGAACTTAAAGACATGCCTGACTAAGCATATACGAAGCATGTCTCCAGTGAAATGCAAAGTAACTGAGGCTACATCTCTCCTGCTCTCCACCAGCTTGATCAATAGGGAATTGCAATCTGGTTCGTTCGCCAAATAAGCATACATTTCGTCTTCAGACCCTTCAGCTTGTAAAATGTAATCAGAAGCCTACTTGCTGAGATTTCGGCATTCTCTTCTATCACCGAACCCCATTTGTCTGGCTGCACGTGTACATACACAAACACAAGACACACTGTTAAGGATCTAAATGATGTCCATGTCTAGACATCCACGTAAGGCGTGTAAGATGCAATTTTCTGTGTTCTAGATGCGACTTGTTAACCATATACAAAAGATTTTCATTACATACAATTACCTACATAGTGAGAGATCCTTTCAATGCTCATTACCTGGACAATAGCAACTTCTATACGGGGTATGATCCGTTGATTTTGTATTTTCTTGTGGCAATAATGCACCACCGCTGCCATGTTTAATCCGATGGAGGAGGCTATAAGCATCTGTGTGTATGTGGGTTTGGTGTTGGCATTGATATAATCTGGCGAAAGAAGATAATACAGAGTCATAAATTATTCATGTAATGATTATGTCAATCTTTTTCACAGGAAAATATGTTGTTGAGTGCAACATTTGGTGAGTGAAGAATTTACCTCTCTGCATGTCTCAGTTATGGAAGGAGGAGAAAGAGAACTTTCGTGTTAGTTTGGAGAATTGGACTCTCTGCATGTCTCAATTAACAATGATAATTTTATAACTAAAGTAAGGTTAAAATAATTGGTATTCTTTACTTTTTTAAAAAAAAATTAAATTAAATTTTTAATATTTTATGTTTTAAGCTCACCCAAACAGCCCTCTGAAGTAAACGGATCCACAAGACTACGGCCCAGGCCCGGGCCCAGCCCAACTGAGTTGTTCTGCCCTGAATGCTGCTACTTCCCTCTCTGTTCTCTCTCATTCGAAATTCCGTTGAAGTGTATGAGCTAGCTATGGTTTCCAGGACGTCTTCTCGGTATGCAGCTTCTACTGCAGCATCTCTTGTCTCCACACCTTCTGAAAGATGTAATCTTACAACGAAATTCATACACCCAAAATCCAGGACCGGACCCCAGATCCCGCTTCCGAAATCCCCCAGAAATGACGGAAAGATGAACGTAAATGATGCGCTTGCACAGTTCGACAAAATGCTCCAGATGCAGACACAACCACCCGTTTCATCATTCAACACGCTGCTAGGCACTGTTGCCAAAGCCAAGAAGTATGAAGATTTGTTTTTTATGTTCAATCGGATGGTTGAAGCTAATTTATTGCCGGAGTATATTGGAATGAATATTTTGATTAATAGTTATTGTGATTTGAAGAGAGTTGCTCTTGGTTTTGCTGTTATGGGTGGGATGTTGAAGAGGGGTTACCATCCGAATATTGTTACATTTACTTCGCTGATTAAAGGGTTGTGTGTGGAAGATAAGATTGGTGATGCAGTAGGGTTGTTGAGGAAAATAATCAGAATGGGTGTTTATCCTAATGTGAAAACTTGGGGGACTTTGGTTACTGGGTTATGTAGGAGTGGGAATGCAGGGGTTGCTCTCAGGTTGCACGAAGAGTTGGTGAATGGAAATGTGGGATTCGGACTGAGATTTAAACCCAGTTTGATTTATTATTCTTGCCTTATTGATGGGCTTTGTAAAGAGGGATTTGTTGAAAAGGGTAAAGAATTATTTTCGGAAATGGAGGGTAGGGGTATTTCGCCAGATGTGGTTGCGTATGGTGCATTAATTCATGGTTTATGTAAGATGGGCGAGTGGGAGCAGGCGAAGGGGTTCTTCATTCATATGATGGATCGAGGTATTCGTCCCAATGTTATGACATTTAATATGTTGATAGATGCACTTTGCAAGGAGGGGAAAACTAATGAAGCAAGTGGTTTGCTGGAGATGATGATTCGAAGGGGTGAAAAGCCTGATTCTATTACATTTAACACTTTGATGGATGGGTACTGTCTGGAGGGCAGACTTAATGATGCAAGAGAGTTGTTTGTTTCAATGGCAGCTAAGGGCCATGAAAGAGATATTGAAACCTACAATGTGTTAATGAATGGGTATTGCAAGTGTCATAAATTGAAAGAGGCGATGGACCTTTTCAACGAAATGCTCTGCAAGGAATACAAGCCAACAGTAATTACTTTCAACATTCTGTTAACTGGTCTATTTCAAGCAGGTAAAGTTGAGGATGCACGAAAACTTTATTCTAAGATGAAAGATCATGACCTGACACCAGATTCTGCTACCTATAGTATATTATTGGATGGTTTTGGCAAGAACAATTGCCCTGACGAGGCAATAGATTTGTTTCGATCTCTAGAAAAGTCTGGCCATAAGCTGAACAGTCTAAACTGTAACTGTCTACTCGATGGATTGTGCAAAGCAGGACAACTCGACTTAGCCAGTGAGCTGTTTGCGAGGTTTCCAGAGATGGGCTTAGTACCAACAGTTTATACTTATTCCATCATGATAAATGGGTTTTGCAAGGATGGACAGCTAGAAAAGGCAAACAATCTGTTTCTAGAGATGGAAAACAAAGGTTGTGCTCCTGATGTAGTTACCTTCAATACACTTATGCGAGGGTTCTGCAATAATAATGACGCCCCGAAAGTGGTTGAGCTTCTTCAGAAAATGGCAAAGAGAAAATTTTCACCAGATTCATATACAGCAAGTATAGTTGTGGACTTATTGTCAAAAGATAAGAGTTATTCGAAATTTCTCCAATTGATTCCCAGATTTTCCAACAAGGGCTGAGAAATGGATGACATGCTGAATGTGGGGTGCCAGCAGGTAATTTTAGAGAGCGAGATGAAAGTAGAAGATACTGGATCAAATTCAGGATGCATGAATGAGAAGTTGGAATTTGTGAATTTTCTGACTAGAAATAGGAAATGGGCATGCTATTTCAAACAGAGGTCCTTCGTGGTGTGGTCATTACTGGCTGGATGGTAAGGTATCAAAGTTTGGTATCTCCCAAAGTTAATTTCATCACTCTCTGGAGCAACACTTAGTTAGGACTCTTAGATATGCTGCCCACTCACTGTTATTTACTTTTGAAATTTAAATCAACTATCGTCAATCTTATTTGGATTTCATTGATTGCAAATACCGAGATATGAAACTCTATCTGCTTGCTCTTGAGTGTTGCAAGTGATAACAACTATCCTTGTGTTTGTATAAAAATATCTCATCTCTGAAGTTGTTCTTTTGATAGTCATGCAGGTCTTGTGATTTGGCATGCATTTAGATGATGTCATAAGTATTTCAAGATGGATTATGAGCACTTACCGAATCATTTATGGTTGAGAGAATTTCAGTGTGTGGTTTATTGGGGCCCCTGTAGTGCTGCTACAAAGTGGAAGAGGATTCTACAGCTCTCTATCTTGTATTATATTTCTAAGTGTACAAGATGTAAGTTTTGTTCTTGAACTCAAATTGTGTGCTATTACCAACTGAATCAGTTGTAGCCAGTGATCTAAATCTCTAACCTTCCAGATCAAGTCAAACATCCTGCTGCTTAAGGATTGCCCAGGAACTTTTACAGGAACTAGCCCAACCAGGTGAGATGGCTGAAATATCTCTAGTCACTTTGTTCATTAAAAATGAGCATGCAGGAACAACCGTTCTGCATCACAATTTACCAATCTATAAGCTTCTAGTCAAAAAAATTTAGGTATACGAGGGAATAAAGAAAAGGGACCAAAATTTGGGCTTGGTTTGATATATCAATAGCAAACTGTTCTCGAAATTATTGATGAGTATATAATTAAGCAGATACATTACTAGTCCTACCATCATGCAGTATAAAGACATTTTCCATGTGATTGATGAGTGAGGGATGACAGGGCCGTGTGATTGTGTTGGGAATATTTGTCTTTTGAACAAATCTTTGTCCAAGTGGGCCGACACTTTTTAAAGGATATAAAACGGTGTGGGAAATGTGTGATTCTCTATCTTGAGACTTCATACAATGACCTTGACCCTGAATATTAGTTAATAAACTTTACCTTTATCATACTTTATTGTTTCTTAATATAGGTATCCTCAATATAAAGATTTATACGTGTTTCACATTTATTTGGGAAAAATATGTACTTGCGTCTCTGAAGTGGCTTTTGCCTTGTTGTCCTTGGACATGCTTTAACCTTTCACTGGTCGATTACTAGGAAAGGAAATAGGAGCCTGATCATATACTCTGAGAAATACTTTATACCCGTGTTATAAATATTTGAGTGTAATACTAGAAACAACATCAATTTATAATAGAAAATACGAATTATAAAAAAATATTTCTGAAGAACGTTGGGAGCTCCTAGTTGTACGTTTCTTGTTTTCATTCTGATAATATTCCATCGGAGGTGGCTGCCACATGTTTTTGTGTGTGTCTCTGATCATTGCATTTCACATTAGTTTGATATCTCCTGAGATCTCTGTCAATTATGTGAACTCCCCATCACTGACTACCATCTTTGAGCAGGCAAAAAATGAGAAAAACAAGAAGATGAAAAGAGATGAGCCAGTACACCTCCTTAACGCCCTCAACTCATTATCCTGCAGAGATAAGATGGACAAGATGTAACAAGGTAATAATACTATATAGACTTGTTAGTTGTCTGTATATATGTAAGTTGTAACGACATATTCTCTTTTATCAGCACTAAATAAGATTGGATATGAACGAACCTGCTCTCAAACAATATCTGCCTTAAGTTCAGTGAATCAACACTGCAGCTAGATGGTTGATATGCTGCTTCCCCTACCGCCCATGATTTTTCTGCAGAAAAAAGTTGGAAGACCCCAAAGAAATCACACAACAAGAACTTTGGCAGTTATTCGATTCTTTTGGTTGAGGGGAATGAAGCCTGGTCCGAAATCATTCATTTACGATGAACAATTCGAACATTGTTGGACGAAAGATTTCGCACCAGACAACATTCCCCTCAACATATATGAATATGCAACAAAAGGTGAAGAAACAATTGAAGCATGGAATGGGTAGAAGGAGATGGATGATTTAGGCATGCATTATCTTTTATGGGGTCCTTTATATACGTAAGAGATTCTCTCTTTGGTTCACTTGACAGGGAAATCCACTTTTAAGTACTCACGCACATCACCGCTCACATGAAGAGAGCTAGCCAATGTTGTAATCTAGTTTAGTACCTTAAGATTTATACATATAATTGTAATATTTATGCAAGTATTGATATGTTCTTTTATTTTTTATCATAATGAAAAAATTTATTATTTTGGATAGGTCTGTTTATGCTTGAGACACGACGCCAGGGACACTGATTTTTTCCTTGAGTTGGTCGAGAACCCATATTTTAGTGCTAATTACTTTTTCTTGATTAGAGTAAATCATATAAAATTTTCAAATGAAAAATTTTGAAAAAGCAGAGTATTAGTTCCCTTTGAAGGTTGACTTTGATTAAAAAGGGGTTGACTTTGTCTCTTATTCCCAATCTCAAGTAAAGTATATATCTTTAGGTTCCCACTAGGGTAAAGGAGGGATGGTATGCATCAACCTTTTATGCCAAGCTTACATGGGAAGCTCACCTCAATTTCCCCTCCCTCTCAACTTCAAGCTCTAATATATTATATAGGTAAGATGAGGTTAAGTATTTAGATGAATAGACTATAAAAAAAATAATATCTTTATATATCGCGAGAATATTAAAATAGGATAAGCGTTTCGTATTTTTATTCAAGATCGACCAAAATATCAGTCTAAACGTTAGAGGACTATAGTGCCTCACCAGTGACCCTTTTAATTTATGAACGCAAGTCACACATCGGACTTTAATTCTATAATCGACCTCATTGATTATGAATTCATACATAATTAACATTGAGCTCTCCTTAATAAATAAACAAATATATCGATAAATTTTGTCTTGAGTTATTCAATATATCAAGATATGCATGATTTAGAACTAGTATTAGATCAATTTACTGAAATCGTAATCATCCAGCTTATTAGTTTGGGTGTCAAAGGATTACACATAATATGTATCCATGACCATTTAATCTTCTAATTTCGTTATTTTTCATGGCACTTTCTGCTTCAATTTGCCAAAATAAATAAATAAAACGTAATGAATGAACATAATTTAGAGTGGTACCGAAAGTTTAGCAAAATGTTGGTTGATGTACAAGTGTGAAAGTAGCAAGTAAAGCGGCTTTGTTAAAAGTAAGACAAGATTGAAAACATCAACATTTTGGCAAGCAAATGACGCTTTATCTTGTCAAAATTATACAAGAGTATTGTCAAAACACTATGTTAATTAGAATAATACAACCTCATTTTCCTAATCAATTCGAGGACTTCAATTATACTAATTATGTTTCTGTTTTGTGGCTCGTCTCATTCTTTTGTTATTTTATTATGAAAATTGAAGGTTCAAATATAATACGATATTTACAAATAATTTTAATTTAATTTTGATGATGTCCCAATTGACAACAAAAACATTATGCTAATCTGATTATTTTAGGCCTCATCCTATTAATTTTTTTCTGATTTCATATGAAAAATTGAGATTTCATGATTTGAGTATCACAAGTAATTCTGCAACTTAGTTTTGGTGGCACAAATGGAATTTGTCCAAAAGTAGGAGGGCTAGTTTTGAAATAAGGCAAAAGTATGGGGGTAAAGAGCAACTACCCAAACTTCGTTCGACGCCGCTTTTAATAAAACCTATCCGATATTTTTTGTTTCCAATTCAATTCCCGCTCCCTTAGACGCTCACGCTCACGGCGTGCGCTCTTTCTTCTGCTGAGTTCAGAACTTCTCAAAATTTCTGTAAGTCTGCGACTGCCCGTGATTGCGTGGAAATTCAATTGGCATTGGTTTAATTTGCTTATGTACTGTCGGCTTTTTGTTTTTCGGGTCGATTTTCCTGTTATATGCATTTTGATTTTAGTGCAAACAATGGAGTTAGGGTTTTTAAGTATAGATTCTGGAATGGGGGTTCTTAGTTTTGATCGTTGTTTTAATTTTGTTATGGAGGCTCTTTGCATGAATCTCTGTTGGAGAAAGAGGGAAAGGTTGTTTAATTGGGGTTTTGGTTTTCTCCATTAGCATGTTGCGCGCACATATGCGGTTGGTACTTTCTATGTTTGTTGTTCCTGGATTAAGGCAAGAAGTGTATTGCAAAAATTGTGGTAGTATTATTATGGTTTTGGCTTGTTTATTTCCGAGTTACTTATCTGTATATTTTGTTTTTGTACCATTATGAAATGTTGAAGTCATGAAGCTTTATTTGTGGTTTTGGCATTTTAGTATAAGATTGGCTAAGCTATATATGCTGCCATGAGTTGATTTTTTCTTTCCCAAATAAACTATTGGTTCCAGTTACAATATCCACTTGCTTTTTGCCAAAACATAGGGTCCTGGGGACTTAGAATGGCAGATTATTTTGTCTGTTTTTATCTGTATTTTGTGGTGAGATATATAAATGTACTGTTTTCTTTCTCTATTTGTGTAATGCCTTGAAGCTTTATATCCTTTGTAATCTTTTTGATGTAAAAGTTGAGAGAATTTTGCTTGTGATTTATTTGTTTGATTTGACAAATTTTCAATATCTATCATTTCAGCAAATGGCAGAAGAAAATTTTGAGGAACAGGACTTAGGTAATGTGGAAGAGATGGATAATGTGCCTGAGAACTCGCATCCTCCAGAAGAAGTGCAAGAAGATGAAGATGATTCAGGTGTTGTTGAGGAAAAGAAATGGCCTGGATGGCCTGGAGAGAATGTGTTTAGGATGCTAGTTCCTGTTCAAAAGGTTGGTGGTATCATTGGACGCAAAGGAGAGTATATTAAGAAAATATGTGAGGAAACAAAGGCTCGAATTAAGATTCTCGATGGTCCTCCCGGGACCACTGAAAGAACTGTGAGTTATTGTTGCCCTTCCCCAAATTTTATTAAAAGTATCTTTCTTGCTTCATGATTTCTGTTTCGGAATTTTAAATGTTATGATGATTCTGAGAAACTTCTTCAGAAAGTCGTTAAGTGATTCATCTTGCTTACATGCTTATGCTGATGATGAAATTGTATTGCTTGTCCAATGTTGTAATATTCAGAATACTTCTATGTTTAGAAGGCCTGTGTATGTTGTACCAGTCGTCTGACTTGCAGATCATCTGCTTCTGATGTTATACTTGCTTATATTCTGTGAAGCACCCGATATGTCTAACAACTGCATGATGTTTAGGCACAAGTAGTTATATTATTCATCCAGATGTTGGGAAAGATTTCAGATGCTTTTCTGGCACTGTTTGCATGTTTTCAGCAGTTAAGTATCCTTATATAACTTCATTATTGTTAGATTCTATCTATGAGGAGACTGCAGCTAAAAATTTAAAGAATCAGCTGGAAACTATTTTGTTCAAGTATTAAGCCTGAATACATTTTTATTCAACTTCATGTGTTGGGGACTGGAAAGCTTATATGACTAAGAATATCATCACAAGAGGGAAGAGCTTGACTTTATTCAGACGTATGAATGAAACATTGAAAAACATAACATTATGGGACAAGTTGGATGCCAAATATATCCCAATTTAAATCAATTAATATTCATACAACCAATGTTAAACAAGAGGTTCTCTTTACTATGGTGACCAAAATGAATCCGTGCAGGTTTTGCATATTAAGCAAGATTTCAATCTATCATGTGGCCAAGAAACCAGAAGAATCAAAGATCCAGATTGCAGCGATGAGTATTGAGCAATTGCAAGTGCTGATATGTCCTTCTGACTATATGTCAGATTGATTTTTGTGCGGACATCTGTACCAAGAAGCATTGCTCTATATCTGGTAACTTCAGAACTTGGTAGATTGGTGTCTTGCAAAAGTTGTAAACTCTACAGAGAAACAACAATGTAGTGGACTCATAAGATGCTTTACCTAACCAAGTGTAGATTTATTTTAGATAATTCGACAAACAGGAGTTACTAATAAAAAGGATACAGTGAGAATAAATTAAAAGCTGCATGATTGTTAAATTACATTATAAAATCTTTCATCAACAGGTAAATATCAATGCTAACACCCAAAACATGTGTTAAACTTAGGACATAGCTCCGTTTTCCCTATTCTACGTGTTTCTGCCCATATATTATCTTGAGAAGTAGCACAACTTCTTCATACATTCTGGATTCTATGTGATGTGAACACTGGAAGTCTTTCAAATATGCATCTTTTACTTGTTAATTGGCAATCATGAGCATATACTTGTTAATCCTGATTGCATTTTATCCTCTTCATATTATGCTGCATATTTAGGTGTTAGAGTAAATATTATAGTTAGTGCTAGACCTTATGATGAAAATAAACAATTCCCATACCGTTGAAATTGTGAACCACAAGTCACTTCCAGTTTGATTAGTAATATAGAGAGAGTAATATGTGATATGGGCTTTCCACTAAGTGGTCCTGTATGCTGCAGAATTATTTTGCACAATGGTGATTGTGCAAAATGCTTGCATCAATGAAAATTATGTAAAGTTCTTGGGCATTTTTACAATATTTATCATCTTGAATGACCTGAGTTCGACATATATGCTTTCCAGCAATGGATAGTTGCATATGTCAAGCCATGCATAAAGTATCATCCCACATCTCTTTTGTTGGATGCAGACAAATCTGGCCTTCTGATTTTACAACTATGGTTACCGCATATGCAAATTTTATATTGAAAAGGATTACTGTAATGCTTCTTTAAGAAATAACACCTTTCACCATCTTTATCAGGTAATGGTATCTGCAAAGGAGGAGCCAGATCTTCCAATTCCACCTGCTTTGGACGGGCTTCTCAAGATCCATAAACGCATTGTTGATGCAGACTCAGATCCATCCAATGCACCATCAGGGGGAACAGTTTGCACAAGACTTCTTGTCGCAGCTACGCAGGCTGGCAGTTTAATTGGGAAGCAGGGTGCCACTATAAAATCAATTCAAGATGATTCACATTGTACTATTCGAGTTCTTGGAGGAGGTAACTTTTCTATGACTGTATGTGCTGGTAATTGTTGCTATCAAACTCTTTTCCTGTTGATTCAGATTCAATGATTCAGGTTCCTAGTTGTTCAATTGCTCATGTACATTCATCTTACTTAATCCTTGAGACTATCTATTCTCCATGGCTAAGCTTGTATTTAATGCTTTCTGGATACATACCTTGTGAAAATGTCAATCACTTATCTAACAACAATTGCACCCTTTCAGAGTGTTGTAGTGGATAATTTTGCTTTAAGTCCTGTGTTTACCCAGGGAGTTAATACACAAGTTTGAGCTCTTTGGCAGAGTATGGAGTATATGCACTTTTTTAGTGTCCACATGGATGTATATTGAAGTTTACTTGACCTTGATCTATGAATATGGATATATCTGCTTTTATGAACTATAGGGCCTCTGTGTGAATTTTGAATTATACACTGAACAGATTACATAATCAATATATTCTAAGAGCTTGCCTTTTGTCTCAAAATCATTTTTGCAGAGAACTTGCCTGCAGTTGCTCTACCAGATGACAGTGTAGTTGAGATACAGGGTGAACCGGAAGGTTTGCATAAGGCTGTTGAATTAATTGGTACACATCTTAGGAAATTTTTGGTAGATCGAAGCGTTATTGGAGTATTTGAAATGCAGGCAAGTCCTATAGAAGAATTTAAGCATTTTATGGTCTTCGGCATCTTCCCTATCCATATTAACGGAAGTTATTACTTCACCTGATCAGATGCAACAGCCAAATTCTCGAGCAAATCAAAACATTCCCCCATCCCAATCCTGGGGACTTCCTCCTTCAGCTTTCCCCATGAATCCTGGTCAACTTGGTTATGGGTCGAACGCTCCATTCATGGCACCTCCGCCTCGTCAATATGATAGTTACTATCCACGTGTAGACTTGCCTCCTCTGGAGAAGCAGCCTCGCTCCGGCCCACCTAGTTATGGCAGAGATGTGCCGGTGGGAGCTCACACAAATAACCTGCACCCCCAACAAGCAGTTATTGCAAAGGTAGATTTTGCTTCAATCTCATCCACGCAATTCAGTCCGTAGAATGCTTCTCTAATTTTCATTAGTGAAGGATGGAAGATATGAATGATTTTCTTCAATATAGTATTTTGATTGGTTCTTCTATATATTTTAATAACTGCCTATTGCAAGATTATCAAGAGTTGTCATTTGGCTGTATCTCTAATGTAACATGTGTCATACTGCTGCTTTTCCTCTAGACCTTTGAAGGCTGAAATTGTTGGCTGACTGTATTTTTATCTGCAATTTGTTGGATAATACCCGAATCATAAGATGTGAAGGGATGATGTAAATTTGGAAATTGATCTGTAGGCTCAGGGCATGTTTCTAGCTGTGATTGCATTGTACACATTGCTCCAACACTACCTCTACATCGTCTGAGGATGTTGGAAAGGCATTGGTCTTAACTGTCAGAGTGGTTTACTTCTTCAGTTCTCATGACCATTGATGCTCTCTTTCCATCTTATTTTTTATAGGTCACACAGAACATGCAAATTCCATTATCATATGCTGATGCTGTCATTGGTGTTAATGGTGCAAATATTAGTTATATTCGTCGTGCTAGTGGTGCAACTATTGCAATACAGGAAACAAGGGGTGTTCCTGGTGAGATGACGGTTGAAATAAATGGCTCGGCAGCGCAAGTTCAAGCAGCCCAACAGTTGATACAGGTATTTCCTAGTTCCATTCTTATTCTTATCTGCAAGTATTTGCTCTTTAAGTTTTCTGGCCTTGAGAAGATTCTGTTGTGTTACTTTCCCCAAGTTATATAGATCTAACATCTGAAGAAATTTATCATGTGATGTGTTATTTATCATGACTTGGTGGTCTTTAGTTCCTATAGACCAAGAATCTTTGACATCCTTGATAGGTCCTGTTGTACTGTGTACTGGTACTTTTTCCACTATGACTATTCTTATGAATTATCGTTCCGTTATATGAACAGAATTCTATTGCTGATGCGGTAACCAGTTCACAGAATACTGCTGGAGGACCACCAAGTCAAGGTTATAATCCCTATGCCCCTCAGGGTCCAGTTTATGGTTCTTCAACATCTAACACAGCTGGTCAAGCTGGCCATGCGCCCAATGGAGATTATGGTTCTATGTATGGCACCAGTTATGGCTACTAGAGATGAAATGCTGCTCTATTTACGGATGGATTTTGGCTTTAGATAACAAGGCTTTCAATTATTAGAAGTTAACTTGCTGGTGTAGAGTTGTATTAGATAGTCGATGATTCTGTATCAGGTACTGTTGACCTTGTCTTTTCTATGTAGTCCAGGTGATTGTGAATCGTTTACCCAATCTCCTCTGTTGCTTTTGGCAGTTGTTTTTTTTGGTAGCTTCCAGGCATACAATTTAAGCCACCCCCCTGGTGTTATCTACTTTTATGTTGAATTTGCCATTTAGCTTGATTATCTATGTTAGGAGAAGAAAAGTTATTATCTAAAAGTCCCCCTGATTTTGAGCATATTAATTCAACCTCTAGGTCAACTGATCAGCAGTTGTTAGGATAGCTTAGTTTCTGCACTGTTCTGTTATATATTGTCAACTTCTTTCTTTAATTGCTTCTGTAGATCGAGTCATCCCAAATCTAGTTGCTTTGGCGGCCCATCAACAGGCGAAACAACATATGATGCATCATACAAATTCTGTTGTCTTTAAGCGCCACAAATGTGTAGCAATTTTATGGTTGTCAAAATGCGACAGCAATACCTTGTTATTGCTTCGGTGAGCAAGTTGCTTGGATATAATTTCTCTCGTATGTAAAACAAGAACTCCTGTCGTCCTATGTGTAGGTGACACTCCTATGCGTTTTATTTTTTTCACTTTCCAATTATTGAATTTTATCACTTGTTTTCTTCGAATTTTCCTTTAAAATGTAATTATAATAGTATCATGGATTAGTGTAATTTAGTTACATATATGAAATTAATACAAAGATTTGGCCCTATAGATACTACACCATGATACTATTATAATTACATTTTAAAGGAAAATTCGAAGAAAACAAGTGATAAAATTCAATAATTGGAAAGTGAAAAAAATAAAACGCATAGGAGTGTGTCACCTACACATAGGACGACAGGAGTTCTTGTTTTACATACGAGAGACTAGGGCTGTCAACGAGTCGAGCTCGAGTCGAGCTCGACCATTTTTGTCGAACTCGAGCTCGAGCTCGACTCTGTGATTTAGAGCTCGAGCTCGAGCTCGACGCAGTATATTTGAGCTCGAACTCGAGCTCGAACTCGAGCTCGATTTGTCGAGCTCGAGCTTGAGCTGTCGAGCTCGAGTTCCAGCTCGAGCTCGAGCACTTGTTCCAGAAAATTGTAGCAGAAAAATTTAACATTGCAGCAGAATGGAGGTGGGAAGGAGAGAAGAAAGAGACGATAGGAAATTCAGAAATGTTACCTTTTACAACATTACAACTCTTTTACAAATAACTCTCAAAGCAAACAAAAGTGTAAGGAACTAAGGCTGGAAAGGAATCTAACAACAAGAATTAAACAAATCCCCTAAAAACACAACCTAACCCAAGAAAAAAAATTAAAGACGATGCTAAAAACACACCCAAATCCAAGAAAAAAAATCCCCCTAAAAACCCAAGAAAAACAAGAATTAAACAAATCCCCTAAAAACACAACCAAACCCAAGAAAAAAAATTAAAGAAGATGCTAAAAAGACACCCAAACCCAAGAAAAAGAAGAACGAGCAAAATGCAACAGAGAAGGATTACCTTAAAGCAGTACTCGTCGCCGTCCTCGTTGCCGACTTACCGTCCTTGTTGCCGTGAGTTTGGGACTAGGGTTCTAAGAGATGGGTTTGGGGAAGAATTGAGAATTTGAGAGGAGAGAATGGGGAAGAAGCAGAAAGAGAGAAAGAAAAGAGGAAGAAGAAACGAGAACAAGAGAGAGAAAGTGATGGGTTTTGATTTTGACTTTTTGTATTACTATTATTATTATTATTATTATTATTATTATTATTATTATTATTATTATTATTATTATTATTATTATTATTATTATTATTATTATTATTATTATTATTATTATTATTATTATTATTATTACTATTGCAACTATTATTATTATTTTTATTATTACAACTATTATTATTATTATTATTATTATTACTATTGCAACTATTATTATTATTTTTATTATTACAACTATTATTATTATTATTATTATTATTA
>NC_026150.1:2243124-2243467 GCF_000512975.1 Sesamum indicum
AAAAAATTATAATTTACTAAGTTGTTGATTAAATTTATTTTTATATAAAGATTAAATGTATAAATAAAAGTACCATAATTTATTATTATTCAAGATAAAATGTATGATATTAATTAATAATTATAATATATGGTCAATTTAAATTATAAAACTGATCAAATATTAAATATAAAATTAAATATATAAAAAATTTAAAAATAAAAATATAAAATAAATATATATATATATATATATATTCACCAGCTCGCGAGCCAGCTCGCGAGCTGGTTAACAACAAAAACCAAGCTCGAGCTCGAGCTCGATAGGAGCTCGAGCTCGAGCTGGCTCCCCCCCCCCCCCCAAT
>NC_026150.1:2243665-2244328 GCF_000512975.1 Sesamum indicum
CGGCTCGCTGAGCTCGCGAGCCGGCTCGACTCACCTGCCACCCCTAGATATAAATACGTAATCTACTTTACCCTGGGAATTTTGCTCTGAACGTGCATGTTGAAATTTTGCAAGCCAGAGGTGACGTGCTCTAAGAGGTATGTATAGACGGGCTGTTATCATAGAACCTTTATGAAAAGAGATGACGCTGTTAGCCATGAAAACTAAACCCCTGCACCAATGCCAGCAACTTAATGGCTTTGCAACCAATGTGGACTACTTTGTGTGACCAAAACGAGCACACTGATACAGAATTTGACTTCATATAGAAAAGACTCCACAAATATCAACGGAAAACATAAATTTCCTAGATCGGCATAAAGAATCAAACCTAACGGAAAGTGTTGTGAACATATTTCCAAACAAGGTTATAATACTAGTTCAGGAGCCGTCAACTTATCTCCTCACAGTGTTAAGAAAAACCAGTACAACTGCCAATCAGCTTGATATCTAATCTCACCGCACTAGGGTGAGCATAAGCATTTGTGCCCAATCACCATACAGCTGCTGATGATATGCAGACATGCATTAATTTCAGAATTGTGGTGTTGCGGCTACACAAAGACAGCTCCTCCTATTAATTGTGTGGCCTCAATGAAAAAGAACAAAAATTACTTAATTTCC
>NC_026150.1:2244338-2285650 GCF_000512975.1 Sesamum indicum
TCCCTACAGAACTCAGTCTGTCTAGCGTGAACCCTGGGGGTGGTTGTGATATCCGTACTATACTTGATTCTCATAGAGAAGTGAGCTCATCATACATCATAACTAGTCTTTAACTTGTCGTGATCAACATGCTCCAACCTGCTTTGCCTGTGCACGTTCAAGCTTGGGCAGCAGCTCACCGACCACTTTCTGCAAGGACACACGTTGGAGCCAATTATTACTTCCATTTATGACAGCTTTTGTAAGTAGCATGATCTCCTCAGTATCTGAATGTTTCTTTAGCAATTCCAACCAGAACTTGTCATCTTCATTGAGGTTTGATCCCCTCACAAGTTCCAAAACCTGCTTCAGCTTTGCGACATTTCTGCCAGCACCACAACCCATCGCAGTTGCAGCACCCACTGCATTTGCAATGGTTAATGTATAAACTAAAGGCAGTTTGTGTATAAAACCAAACGCAATCGCTGCCACAAAACTGTCTCCACATCCAACAGTGTCAATGACATTCACCTGTTGAAATAGCAAGGATATTGGGATAAGACGCGTGTAGGTGAAGAATGTGCAAAGTTAAAAGCACTATCAGTGGAATAAAAAGATACATGAAAAAAGAAGAAACAGGACAGATAACCAGTAAAATGGCAAAACATACAACAGACAAAGTACTACCTTAAATGCAGGGGCACAAGATATACTTGAAGGAGTGATGAGAATAGAACCTTTTGGACCCATTTTAATAATTACCCACTTTGTGCGAATTCCTTTCTTTAGCAACTCTTGCCCCGCTGCTATTGGGTCCTCTGTGCCAGTCAACGATTCAGCCTGATACATAATAAATACCAGTCAGTCATTGTGGCAGTGGTTTGGGTTGGGGGGTTAGAGAAGACCAACAACAAGAACCAAAAAAAAAAAAAAAAGAGAAAAGCCCCATGGTTGCTTGATAAAGAGGCCACAACAAAATCTAAAAGCTCTTGAACAGGGCAAAGTAAGGCAGTGAATCTAAAGCTGAAAAGGCTTCAGGACATCAAATTTAAAGTGCCAAGGTACAACTACCTAGTCATGATGATAAAAACCAAGAGACAATTACTTTATACATTCACTATGCACATTTTAGTGTAATTCACTAACTAGGTTCTGAATTGTTTTATAGCACAGGACAGAGAACAATGCATGATTTCATCCCCACCCTGCACTGCAAGACTTTGATGCCCCACATCAGCTGTTGCGTGAAGTTATAACTCCAAAACAAGAGGATGGCAGACAAGTAAAAGAGTGAAAGACAAGGTACTTTTATGGTTTCAATCTCTTGCATAAGTCAAACAAATGGTAGCATGCGATAAGTACCACCTAAATGAATAAAGTTCAGAGTCTCGATTTCTGCTTAGGTCGTAGCATGATGACATGACAACATGATGTAGTCCTAGCAATTCAAAAGGACAACTACACCCCCACCAACTTGAAAAGCATATATGCTATAAAATATGAAATTATGAGAACATGATGTCCACCTCTTCAGAAGTTAACAAAAGAACATCACTCATCCTCAAGTACTTGTCGAGGGCCTTTTGTTCTTCAAGCGTTCCAGTAATCAGAGACTTCCCTCGTGGTCCAGGGTCAAAAAAGATTGATGTCCCTACCTCAACAGCATAATCCAAAGCAGACCCCAGCAAACTAGGGGAAAGTTCATCAAACCCATAACCATTGCAGAAAATGATCTTTGCCCTTCTTATAGCCATCTTTGCTTTGGTGGACAGCGTGCTCAGCCAACTAAATGCAGGCTCCTCACTGAAATCTGCACGGCTGAGAAGTGAAGAAATGGAATTCTTTTAATTATACATCCTGCATGTCTAATAAAAGCATCAAAAGGATAGATGATCAACATTTTAAACTGATTGTAATACCTGCAAAAACCATGCCTTTGCAGAGGATCCACTAAAACCCAACACAGAAGTGTTTCGTAAGCTGTGCTTAAAGTGTCAATCTCACCATTCTGCTCATTCATTTCAACCATGCTAATCCCTTCGTCATGAAGTACATCTAGGAGGAAATGACCATAGATCTCGTCACCAACATGACCAACTGCAGAGACGTGAAGTCCTAATCTAGCTGCAGCTATGGCCATATTGCAGTTGCCACCGGCTTCCCAGTATATCTATCAATAAAAACTAACGATCAATATCCACATCATGACCTGTATTTTAATATGTAGAAACAGGAGGTAGAAAAAATCCCAAAACAGTGACTAAACATCGGACAGCAAAATGATTGGGGGCACACCATCATTGTTTGTCAACAACACTAAATTGATAAGATTCAAACCCAAGGGACACTAAAATCATTCAAGAATCCACTGAAGTGAACACTAAAAAGTTGGCACAGTACTATCTAGATTTAATTTTATTTTCACCTACATCTGTCCTCTAAATTATGTCATAAACATCAGCATCAATTAGTGAGCTTGGTCGTCTCATAGTACCATCTAATATGTTGGGTGCTCATTGCCAAAATTGAAAAAATGATATTTTGTCCAACCATATAAGCGTCATACTTTTATTTTGTTTATTTATTTTCTTTTGGGGAGAAGGGTGGGTGGGGACCGTGGGGTGGCGTGGGGGGTTAAGAGTAAGCATGGACTTCATGTAGTTCTACTTCTATGTCAAACACTTTTAAAAACATTGGCAGAAATTAGAGCATCATAAGAACTCCCAAACTACGGGTTATTTACTCAATGATCAACTCCCTTACTTTTTCTGCCACTGAAACTTTGTCATGGTCAAGCAAAAGGGCCATGTCAATAAGTTGATGTCAGACAGCAATATGAAATATTTGGACAGTCGAGGAGATTTGATAAAGGCTTTCCCCTCCTCCTTTTCCACATTGTCCAGGTCTTGATTCCCTGCATGGTACATTCCACCCTTGACATAGCATGAATTCTACGGGGTAGTATATATTATCAGGCTCATGTCGTAAAATTTGGAAGCCTCAAATTGGAATCATAAAGAATCACATGCTAATGAATGCTCCTCAATATATGCATAATATTATTGTTCATTTCTTCTCTTCTTATGTAGAAAATAAAAGGGGTTTATAGCAAGTGTTTAGTGTGTAAATTCAATGGGAGTTCAACAACCTGCAGTACGCGAACTAAGACTTGCTAATCCCACATTTTGTCTAACATCTGCATTAATGTTTTGAAGATTTCATCTTAAACTGCAAAATAAAATTTCATTCGAATTACTACATTACATGTCATGGTTATTCTCTGAAGAAACATCTCGATAGTTGATAACAAAATCAAAAGTTCAAAATATCAAACAAACACCACATGCATTGGCCATAAAAGATTCCGAACCAGAAATAAATAAGAACAAGCCAAAAAAATGGCGCACACGAATAAATTCAATTCCATAAACCAACAAAAAGGAACCAAGAAAAGAAAGCTTCCGGCACAACCTTATCAGGAGGCGACTTGGCTAATTCTTCCATATAAGCTTTACGTTCATCCAAGGGTTTCGGGGGCAATTTGGGGACGCTAAGCACAACATCAACACAGAGATTCCCAAGTGTAGCCACGTCGATTTCCTTAACGACGACGGGTTTAATCCTCTCATCCTCCACCGACCCATTGCCATAGCTCAGAGAATTAAGGCGCGGCTTCGGAAAAGGAATTTCAATTCCTCTACATTTCAAAACCGAATAATAACAGAAACTTCTTCTCGCTAGAGACGGAGATAATCTAGGGGTGTGGAGGGTGTTTGGGTAGGGCGAAGAAAAGAGGGCATAATTGGATTTAAGGGATAATGCAACCTGATTATGCATTCAGGAAATGGGTCAGCAGAGGCGAGAGGGAAAAATGCAGAGATATTATCGAGATTGAACAATACCGTAAACCTGATATAGAGAATAAAATTGGAAGAGGAAAGCGGGGCAGCCAAACAGGGAATAGTCGGAGTCGCAGTTCGGTTCACTCTCAACCCCACCACTGGAAGTGAAGGATCAGAATCCGGAGACCCTCACCGAGAACAGGATAACCTTTCCTCAATTTTGTATTTCAAGAATTATTTTTTAATAGGAATAATTACACTTTTCGTTTTCGCTGCCTAAATCAAACGCATCAAATATAAAACTTCCTATTCACCCATTAAACTATAAAATATAATAAAAACCACTGGATATGATTACATTCATATTCATTTTAAAAACGGTTTATCATACGGTGTATCCACTTTCAAATTTTGTTGTCCTACGATTTTGTAAATAGAGATTATTGTGCAGTTATAACAGTAACAAGTATCACTCATTTTTACATACTCTTTTCTCTGATTTTCAAAGGATCTCTTGTGCATTTTCCCACTCTACAAAATTATTATTACTTCATTTTAATATTTTATCAAGTCGCTTCGATTATTACACTATTGTTCTTGCATTATTTTAAAATTCTCGATTACTGATTTAAACATGAAAGTATTAACTCCTATTTTGCAGGGTAGCCCTCTTTAATCTTAGGAAGACCATTATAGTTTTGTTGGACTCCGATATGTATCAGTATTAATTATTTTTTAAATCAAAGTTGAAAAGATTATACTTTTAATATTAAGAAAACCAAAAAAGGAAACAGTTGAATTAAATTGTTTACTACATACTTAAACTTTTAAATATATTTTTTAAAATACTCAATTTCTTTATCAGCATAAGGGTTGGGGGAGGGGAATAAGCGTTAAGGATTAATGAGTATTAATTGATTTTAACATGAGATATAGGGGACTACAATCACAACAATTTACTAAGAATTATATAATAAGATATCATATCAGATAATTATAACTATTTAAAGTTTTAATACCCCCATAGAAAAAGTAAAGAATAAATCAATCGTTAAAAAAGAGGGGGAGAATCAGGGTTGGGGGAGGGGAATAAGCGTTAAGGATTAATGAGTATTAATTGATTTTAACATGAGATATAGGGGAGTACAATCACAACAATTTACTAAGAATTATATAATAAGATATCATACCAGATAATTATAATTATTTAAAGTTTTAATACCCCCATAGAAAAAGTAAAGAATAAATCAATCGTTAAAAAAGAGGGGGAGAATCTGTGCAGTTGTTGGTCAAAACTCCATAACAACATAAAATTCAATTCCTGACTAGCAAAGTTAGAAGAGCAGTGAAATTACAAAAAGATCTGTCTGTAGCACAGGACACGAAGATCGAACCGAATTCAGACGGTAGCCTGTTAGTCGGCAAAACTCTTTTCTGATGTCGTAACCATGTTTGAGGTCTTTATGAGCTTGAGAAAGAACTAACTTTTTCATGTAAAAAAACAGAAAAAGAAAAAAAGCTGTTGGGTAAGCAATCAAAGTCAAACTATATAATGCAAGCATCGTAGTTTAGTCAAGGACATATATGGAGTTAGTTGCATACTCTATATGTTTATTTCAGGCCGGAGGTATTGCTCTTTGGTTAATTCTTCAAGCCTGCTGATCACTTTTTTCGCCACATCGCTGTAGACATGGGATATGGAAGAATCAGGATTGGATATCACAACAGGGACGCCTTCATCAGAGCCACTTCTGATCCTCGTCTCCAATGGTACCTACTAGAGCAGTAACAGATTAAGATGAACAACATGCCACGTTAAGTATCATTAAGCCTGTCTAGGACATCGAGAATATTTCTTTCACACAGAAGAGTTGTCCATATTTATCATCACCACATAGATTTAAGGGAGATTATCATGGCACAAGTCAGCTGCTAATCATGGCCTTGAATTAATGGATGGGAAAAGAAAGATTTCTGCCTTTCGTCATACTTGTAGACATTGTAACTACCGAGAAAATAGTATACGAGTACAGAGTAAAAGACCGATTTGGCAGCAATACCTCTCCAAGAAACTTCATACCCATTTCTTCAGCAGTCTTTTGAGCTCCGCCTTTACCAAATATGTAGTAAGGCTCAGAACAGTTTGGACATTTAAAGTAACTCATGTTCTCCAGGATTCCTAAAATCTGCAACGCATATCCAACAATAGTAATCTAATATACAAAATCCAAATTAAAAAAAAAAAAAACAAAACAAAAAAACAAAAGAAAGAAAGAAAGAAAGAAAATTGGTGCAAAGGTTAGAATGCTAAATCGAACTAACAAATGTTTTAGTGTTGTCAAAAGTAGTAAAAGGTTGCAATCATTGAACACCAAGTAACACAAGTTTCTGTTCCCTTACTCTGGGGGGGGGGGGGGGGAACAACTTTTTTTTCCTGATCCATCAGACACAAGCATTCATGTAATACATACTGGAAATGCTATAATTTGACTATCTTCAGGACAAACTCAACCACATGTGAAGCAGTTACGAGACACACACATAATGTGTGCGTGTGTCAGAGAGAGAGGGAGAAAAGCATATGTTGGCCAAAAATTCCTTTCAAGGTAACACCTCATCTCCTTTCTAAAACAAGTTGATGCAAACAGTAAGGCCTACAGTCTATTTTTGTCTCGGTGAAATGAGAGATTGCACGCATCACAAACAAATATGCGAACACAAACTACATAGATCCAGATATGGTTATACCGGCACGTTGACTTGTGAGAACATTTTAACACCTCTTCGAGCATCCATTAATGCAACATCTTGAGGAGTTGAAACAATTAATGCTCCTGTGACAAGCCGAAATTGCTCTTATAGATCAGTTATTTATCAAATCAAAGAATTAAGGCATAGTGGAAGAAAGAAAATTCTAACACTTGGTACACTGACAAAAATTAATGAGCTGATTCTCCTTAACAAAAAGGTAGATAAAACCCCAAGCAAACATCCCATTAGACAATAAAGCATGTATTTCCAGTTGCATCATATAACTGATTGCACATGAATGCATGAGCATTATTACTTGTATGACAATAAATTGCTTGCAGCAATTCTTTTTAGGCTGAACCATGAAAAACTACTTCCAAAGTCCCAACTACCTGACAACTGCAATCTCTGGGATATGGAAATCTGAGCATCACCAGTGCCAGGTGGCATGTCTACCACAAGAATATCTAGGTTCCCCCAATGAACTCCTCTCGTCATCTGTTCCAGTGCTTTCATGACCTGAAGGGATAAAAGGTATATCAAATATGACTTGATTTTGGTGGCATCCATCCAAAATAATAGGATGCTTTCCATCAGCTGTCATCGCCAACCAAAGGACGCATATATAAATCATAAGAGGTATCACTTTGCTAGCAAAAAGTTTCGATTTTATTATCTCAAAAACTAAATTAATGAAAAAATAGGCAGGTGAAGAACAACCTGCTAAAGCCAAACGAAGACAAAAGCATATACTTGCCATAGGACCTCTCCAGACAATTGCCTCCCCTTCTGCGACAAGAGATCCCATTGACATGCATTTGACTCCATAGTTTTCAATTGGGATCATTTTCTTATCTGCCAAGAAGTATCACCAGAAAAGCAGAAAAATGTTAAAAAGAAAAAAAAGTTCCTAAATGTTAGGAAGTGGTTGCTACTCCACACAGATTATGCGCATTCACTATACACATTAAGCAAATAAGCATAAGAGGTGTCATCCTAAAGATTTGCAAATGAAACCCCAAAATAAGTGGACACACGGACCAATGGGCAGTATGCTACCTCAATAAGATGTGTAAAACAAGATAGGCAAGATACCTCAGTTTCAAGGTAAAGTGGACTCAGAAACATCAATCAACAAACTAGCATCTGGTAGAGAGGACACCTTGTCAAGTACTTTCTCAGGGAGATACTTGCTCAAAAATCGTTTATAATTCAAACTAGATAACATTTTCCAGAAGAATTAAGAGGCCTGTTCCTCATATCACGCTACTGGCCTACATGCTGCTGGAAGTCTAAGAAATTTACTTGACGTATACAACACAGAGACAGCAGTGAGTTTCTTGGCAGGCCTCAGAGAGAAAACTCAAAACTCGGGGAATTTCATAAAAGAATAATTAACATGGGAAGATTGATAGCAACGACATATCTAAAATCCCAGAAAATGAGTCCTAAACAAACTAGCCCATTGATCTCCATTGCTTCAGAAACTTAAATTCGGGTGTTATTAATACCTCAACATAACCTGTCAAGACTATTCGAAGAAGAAATTGCCATAACATCTAACAAGTGCTAGTTCTACTGATCACTTCCTTAAACACAGACAATGAAAATCAAATTGCAAGGAGAATGCAGGAGCCAAGAAGATAACTTATCTAACTTACTGAAACAACCAACAAAGTATAAAAATTGTTAGAATGCATAGTAAGGCCATTAAAGCACCACCTGCACTCACTTCAGGCTTTCCACGGAGTTTCATCATGATAGGAATCGACGGCCCGTAGACATCAGCATCGAGCAGCCCAACTTTAAGCTGACACTTATTTGCCAGTGAAACCGCCAAATTAACTACAAATTTACAGCATATAGAAACATCACACTGTAGGAACGTCAAAAACCCAAATTGACAACATTACCAAAAACCCATATTTTAGACACAAAGGCAACCCAAGAAGAATCACTTCATACACACATTTCACCTATAAGAAATCATCCCAAAACTACAATTTCTTTTTTCAAAAAACAAGAAACTGTCACAAAGTACCGGCTGTAGTAGACTTGCCAACGCCTCCTTTGCCGGAAGCAACAGCTATGATGTCTTTAATCCCTTCAATCTTCAAATTTTGCAAAGGGGTTCCCTTTCCACTCTGCACAGCGAAACCCCTGAAGCCTCCAAGCTAACATGACAGCAGTAATTTCTCGATCAATTTCGAGTTCAAGAAACTAAAGCGTGGATTCCGATGATAGCCAGTAGAATCGCAACTTACGGTATAACGTCTCGGAAGACGGTTCATGGATTCTGAAATACTGAAACAATTTCCCAAGAAGAATGCCCTGAGGCGAGAGCGAACCCAGCGAAGAGTCGGGTGATTAGTTCATCGGATCGCGAACCTGAACAAAATGGATCGGATCTTGATGGTCCATGAATTACTTATCGAACCCGATTAGTACCATTTGAGCTCGTATTCTTGGATCGGATCTTGATGGTCCATGAATTACTTATCGAACCCGATTAGTACCATTTGAGCTCGTATTCTGCATCTCCCGTCGGATCTAACCGACACTTAGGCCTTGGGTTAGTACTTGAAATTAGGGTTTAATTCGATTCAAACGGACCAATTAAAATTTATTTAAATTCACTTAATTTAACAAATTAAATCTTAAAAAAAAAAGTATTCAAACTATTTTAAATTCAATCAAACTCGACTCAATTAATTTTAAAATAATTAGGACAATTACTTAATTAAAAGATTTGTCGTATTATATTCATTCTGCAGTTCAACTCACGTTAATTATTTTATTTATTTTTAATTATATATTTTTATTTTTAAAATATTTTTTTAATGTATTTAATTATTTAATTACATATACACAGTATTATGTTTCGTGGTAACTAATATTATTTTATAAAAAAAAAAAAAAGTAAGATCTGACCATCCATCGCTTATTATAAGCATCCAAAAATTGGTAGGCAAAGTGGTAGATTCTGTCACACTGTTTTGACCTTTTCCATAAAATAGAATCATCATAAACGCACGTGCTACCACGTCTGCGTCCCATCTCTATCTAATCATACCTAACCCAAATATTTATACTTGAAAATTTTAGTCAAATAATAAAATTAAAATTTCCTAATTTAAAAATCATATGGTGCGAACAATTGTTCTATACTAATTATAGATATAGAGTTTTAGGAGTTTTTAATGCCTTCATTTCTTAGGTCGTATCTTACACAACGACACATTAATTAAGTCGTAAGCTGTAATTCTAGTATCATAAATATATATGTATTATGTATTAAATGGTATTTGTCAAAAATAATATTTAATGATGACTTATTTGTGTACCAATTATAGATACGATTTTTCTCTCCCTCTCTTTTATATTTATTTTTATGGACAGTCATAATGAGAAGCACTTGGTTATAACAAAAGCTTATTTGAAAAATGCAACTAAATCTCGAAGCCTCTTGAATAGATTTTTGTGGCTAAATTCATGCTACACTGAGTTATTTTACATATTGTATATAAGTGAGTACGACATATATTTTAAATTTTTTATGTGTTGATTGTTGATCTGTTTAGTATATTTTATAGAAAGTGTAATATCTATAGGGCCAAATCTTTGTATTAATTTCATATATCGAACTAAATTACACTAATCCATGATACTATTATAATTACATTTTAAAGGAAAATTCGAAGAAAACAAGTGATAAAATTCAATAATTGGAATAGTGAAAAAAATAAAACACATAGGAGTGTGTCACCTACACATAGGACGACAGGAGTTCTTGTTTTACATACGAGAGACAGCCTAGGGAATCTGAAATTCGGTTGGTTTCAACGGTCAATCATTTTGCGGGGCAAGGACCCTGTTGTAATTTCACCACGTAATGATGTTTCTCACAATAACTTTCATAGTTGGTGATCATAACTCATAATCAACCCCATCATCTGCGTGTTTTCGTTGCTATCTCCTTGTGTTCTCTCTGCCCCCCATGATGCTGCATTGACAAAAACTGGTAATCTTTCTTTCCCTTGTTTTTTTTTCTTTTTTTTGTTTGGGATAATTTTCTTTTACGATCGATTCATCCGTGCTCGCAATGTGCATTGATCCTCTTTTGTTTTGGTTATTAATGGGATATTAATCCTTGATTTGTGTACGATGGGTGGATTGAGTTTAGGGTTCTTTTTCTGTTTTGGGTCGATGATGTCCTTGCTTGTTTTTCGAGGACGAATCGATGTGTTTTTGAATGGGGAATGGGTCGTGATGGGTTCGGCTGTAATTTGTTTCTTACCTGTTTTTGTGAAATGGGTTGCTTATTTTTTTGATTGTTACCGAAGATTCCGTTTTCATGGCTGCTTTTGATTGTTTGATTTTTGTCTTCTCAGTTTGAATGATCTCTTTCTTATTTAAAGAAAGAGAAAGCATCGTGGGGATTTGAGGTGATCCTGGAGATTGAATCGTTGCAATGGCTGCTGAAAGTTCATCTGTGCGGAGGAGGAAGCCGCATGGATTTATGACACTCTTGTCATCGGCGGCGTGTGAATGGTTCTTGATGTTCTTGATGTTTGTGAATGCAGCATTTTCGTATTTGCTCACAAGATTTGCTCAGTATTGTGAACTGGAAACACCTTGTCTGTTATGCTCAAGGCTTGATTTTGGGAAAAGGAAACCTGGAAGTTATTGGAGCCTGTTGTGCAGTAGCCATAGGGAAGAGATATCATCCGTGGTGTCTTGTTCTGTCCATGGTAAGTTTGCTGATGTTCATGGGATGTGTGAAGAATGTCTGATGCCAATCGCCACAAGGAACAAAAGGAATTCTGAATCATATAGGTTGCTGGTGGGGAAAT
Organism: Sesamum indicum; assembly: GCF_000512975.1. NCBI lineage: Eukaryota > Viridiplantae > Streptophyta > Magnoliopsida > Lamiales > Pedaliaceae > Sesamum > Sesamum indicum. The sequence goes on from NC_026150.1 coordinate 2,255,764, forward strand.
CGTGGGTGGATGTCGATAGATCTGTTCTTCAGAGCTTAATGTTGAATAAGAATATAGTCGTTCCTCCGGATAGTAGGATGTGTTCCTGCTGCAACAAGCCATGGAGAGCTAAATCTAATGCTGAAAGATTGCTTGAACCTGGCCTCGTTGGGTTGGGGGCTTCCAAGGCTAATGTCAAGCCTCCTCTGCCTCGTGCGCCAGGCCGCAGTCGTTTCAGTCGTCGGGATAGCTTGAAGAGGATAAGGGATAAAGCCTCAGGGGCAATGGGCAATAGTGTTGATACATTGTGTCATGTAGGCTATACCAAGCTGAAAATCTCATCTGATTCAGAGTCGGAGGTCCCCATCTCAGAGGATGATGATGATGGAAATACTGGTTCTCATGGGGTAAACCGTGGTGAAATCTTAAATGTGGTTCAATGTGATAGGAAAGTTCTCGATCAACCTAATCTGGTAGATCCTAGTGAGCAGAAGTACATGGATTCTTCATCTTCAGATGCTTTCAAGCAGCACGTTCTGGGAGATCTTGATTGGAGAAAGTCTTGCAATGAGCCGAGTCCATCATTGAAACAGAAGCTAACTTCTCTAGAGAATGGTTCCCAAGTATCTGATGTTGTGGGACCTTCTGTTGGGCAGTCGGCAGAGACTTGTAAATCTGCTGTTTCTCTCAATCACATGCTAGCCATCCATGTACCACCCGAGCCCCTTCCTTTTCACAACGTTCCTTCCTTAGTTGCTGCCAAGAAAGGAGATGCATCTGTGGTCAAAGATATAGAAGCTACTGCAGGAACTTCTTCAAATGATGCTCATTTGTTAGACTCAAGTAATCTTGACTGCAATGATGCTCTGACACGGGACGATGAAACTCAGGAATTATTCGACAAACATGAACTTGAGCCAGTTAACAAATGTGATTCTGCTAAAATTGAAGAAAATGTGAAGATTGTGCCACAAATACCAGCTTATGAGGTTGGTTTGTTGTCGAATGATACCAGTCCAAGAGCTCATGACGAAGATGATAAGTCTGGAATAGATGAAGATTTTGGTTCTGAGGTTCTTCCGGTTTCAGGGTCAGATAAACATGAATTTGAGCCAGTTAATAAATGTGATTCTGCTAAAACTGTAGAATCATTGGAAATTGAAGAAAATGTGAAGATTGTGCCACAAATATCGGCTTATGAGGTGGGTTTATTGTCAAATGAGACCAGTCCAAGAGCTCATGACAAAGATGATAAGCCTAGAATAGATGAAGATGCTGGTTCTCAGGTTCTTCCGGTTTCAGGGTCACCAACCACAAATGAATCTGACTATGAAGCTCTGGTAGGAATCACTGTGAGTTATATTGAAGGTGAAAGTATTGTTGATATACTGAAACGTCAGATTGAACACGACCGAAACATCATTAATTCTTTGTACAAAGAATTGGAGGAAGAAAGAAATGCTGCTGCTATTGCGGCAAATCAGGCAATGGCCATGATCACAAGATTGCAGGAGGAGAAGGCGACACTTCATATGGAGGCCTTACATTACTTACGGATGATGGACGAGCAAGCAGAGTATGATATGGAGGCACTGGAAAGGGCTAACGAACTCCTTGCTGAAAGGGACAAGGAATTGCAAGACATGGAAATTGAGTTAGATTTCTACAGAAGTAACTTGCTTGATGAACAAGAGGTATACAACGTACAGAAAGAGACCTCCATTGTGTATAATCAAGTCGCAGCCCATACCGAAAACATTCCTAAACTGATGAACAGTTCCGCATCAAACCTTGATGATGAAAAACACTCCGTCTGGCAAGGTTTAAAGAAGTTGGAGACTCATCTCCATCAAGCTCATCTTAGTGGGAAATTAGATGGACTGCCGTATGTCCTAAATCCTGAGAAGATCAAAGTAGAGCTTGCTAATCTTGAAGAATTACCCCCCAATGGTGAGACATTAAATCAGAAGAAAGAAGAGGACGGTTCAGTCGTGCACAAAGTTATTCCCCTGTCAAATGGAAATTACTCTCAAGATGGTGCATTATATGGCAATCCAACTCAGGGGAAGGAAAATGTTTGTCTGCATCAAAACAGTGACAACTTCTCAGCAAATCAAGGTGAAATAAACTCCAGCATTGTTGATAAGGAAATTGCAGAACTTCATGACAGGCTGGAAGCTCTTCAGAAGCACCAAAACCTGCACAAGCATGCTTCCGAATTGCTCAGAAATGGTAAAAATGGAACACAAGTAGTTCAGGAACTAGCTCATCAGATACACGAGTTGCGGAAAATTGAAGTCCAAAGATGACTTCCCTTCCCTGGAAATAGCATATCAATCAACTCAATGGTAAGTGTTTTCTTCACATAATTGTGACTCTGAGTATATGTACAATTTTCGACTTTGAAGATAACATTATCACTGCATGTTAAATACACTAGCACATATTCTCCAAGATTTCAGTGCCATTTTCTAGTCATAAACCATGTTTACCATTTCATGTTGTAAGAGGCTCTAATGCCGCTGTCTTGCTAAAATTTTTTTGTCCGAACGTTCTCCAGACGAACGACTTCAAGAGAAGGGCTGTGGCAGACAGAGAAAGCCATCCACATCATCATCAGACAGAGATGATCGATATCCATCTCAGGCGTCAGCCTGGATATTGCTGTAATTACAAGACTTTGCATAGAAAACTCCATTTATATTAGAACATGTATAAACAATCCAAATTCTTTCAGGATTATGTTCCATCTCATGAGTTGAGATCATGAACATAGCAGGCCTCGCTGGATAGCATTTTAGTAGAGTTAATGCAGGTTATTCCATGCATTAAACAACCTTGTAATATTCGGAGATCACGCATGTTTTATGTATGGCTGCAGGAGTTTTAGGCGTGCTCTCCATGTCGAAAATAGCATAGAGTAGTTTCGACATCTTTTCATCTGTTTATGCAGTGGAAATCTGCTTCCTGTGAAAGTTCAAGTGCTGTAGTTTTCTTTCTTTACCTTCATTTTCTACCATGTTTATATATAGAAATAAATATATACTTTTTGCTGATAGCTGTATGTATCTTTGTTGATGAACATGGAGATGGCAGTATGGTGGGTATAGCCCTATGTGTGTGTAAAGACTATGTGATTTAATTTATTTAAGCAAAGATTTTAAGGTAAATTGCAAATTACCTCTCCGTGTTGTTTGAAATGTTCGCATAAACTCATGTGAAAAATAAAATACCATTTCATCCCTATGTCTTTTAAAAAGAAACGTGCTGCCTCCCTGGTAAGGGGTAATTTGCTTCTTTTTAAAAAACACAGGAAGATAAAACAATAATTTTTATTTTTCATAGGGGCTTATGTGAATATTTTGGATAACACATGAAGGTAATTTGTAAAAATTTATACACGTGCGTGTAAAAAGTTAAAAATAAAATAAATTGATGTGGTCGAGGTTTTGTTGCTAAGGAATAAATCGGGATTTTACCACGACGGACTTTTACACCAGGTGAAATATTGTTTCCGCAAAAAATGTGTAATAATCAAGGAGGGGTCTTGTCAATGAATAGTAGTAATCCCGATTTATTCCTTAGCAACAAAACCTCGACCACATCATAAATGATGCGATAGAATTTATTACCGTATCTGTTTATATCATTTTTGCGATTTTAACATAGACATATGTCTGTATCAATTACATTTGAGTCAATTTTTATTTTATTTTCTTGAAGCTCTATTTGAGTAATTTTATATATCGCTTCTTTCTCATTCACGTTTTTGTCGCTTCCCCTAATTTCATGTGGTTGTAAAGGTAAATTTATAAAAACGAAAAATTCTTATCCAAATCAAGTTTGATCGAACCAAATCAATCACTTAATAAGATATATCTGATAACTTTTTTTAAACTAGATATTAATTATATGGTGAATATATCACATCTGCTATATAACCGTTTTCGATCTAACCAACAATTTGGACTAAAATTTCCCTTAAATTACTTACATTCAATGAGTCAATGCTTTTGAGAAAAAGAAGGGTTAGATGGAACTTCTTTATATGGGCACACTATAAACAAAGTTAATTAAGTAGGATTAATAATTTTATTGCAAATGATATTTTGTTTAATTTAAGACTATTACTATTTGCACATGCATTGAACGTGATATTTTAATACACGATTGAAAGGTACTTACTTCGTTTATAAAAAAAATAGTTTCTACGCCGAAGATGTTAATATTTATTTGTGATTTGTATTTAAAAATATTTTTGAAATATCTATTATTCTCGTACATTTAAAAAGAAAATATAAAATAAATAATTATTATTATATTTTGATATCATTGGAAAATTGAATCAAGGCAAATACGAGGAAGGGAAAGGAACTCCAAACGAAGAAATAGCGAGAAATGATTGGTCCAATTTCCCCCACAAGAAACACGATGGGATCAGACAAGTACACTACATTCAAGTCGTTAACTGTCGCTTTCTCCACTCACTATTCTTCATCCTTTGTGTACAATCAACTTTTCTAGTAGGGTGTGGGGGGCATCTCTCTCTCATCTGCTCAATTATTTGTCAGAAAATATTTAAAAAAATATATAAATAATTCTTTTATAATATTGTAAATGAATAAATTATTTTCTTATAAAAAAAAAATATAGTAATTCACCTTCTTATGTTTTAAAAGAGACAATAATTTATCTTCATGTGTTTTTTAAAATGAAACAACTTATATCCTTAGACAGATAGGTAATTGTTTCATTTTACAAAAATATAAAGAGTAAATTGCTATTATTTTTTCATATGGGGTAATTTGCTCATTTGAATTATCACGAAAAGGTAAATTACGTTAAACTCGAAAAGACTTTACTTTTGGTACCATGCTATAAGTTTTCGTTCAGTTTGTATAATAGGATTAGCCATGATGAAATTGATTAAGATGATAAATTAAATAACGATTAATCCGGTTGTCCATTATTTGTTGTTTCGTTTGATGTATTATAGTGTGTGATATCATTTGTGATAATATAATTTGATATTTGATTGAAAAAAAATACAAAGTATGATTAAATGTGAAAAGACTATTGAAGGTATATTATTTGTTTAAGTTATTTTTATTTTAACATTGTAGTTAATTTGTGAAAAATTATAAAAGATTAAAAAAATATATCTCAATATTTATTGAAATTCAGTTGTTAAAATAATATTGTTGTAGAATATTTTCCTTTTTTTGCTATATTTATACAAGTCAGAAATTCAAAATAGAGTTAAAAAAAAAAAAGAAAGAGAGTGATGTTTAAATTTTTTTTTTAAAGTTATAAGAGTATGGGAAAAATTTTATTTTTTTGAAAAGTAGCAACTAATTAATACTCAAATATTTTTAAAAATTTCAAAAAATATGAAGTAGTATTTTTTTTATTAAATTATTATAAAAATGGAGAGAAGTAGATGGTAGAGAAAGTGAAAGGACGTTTAGGTAATAAAATTTTGGGATATTTACACTTTTTTCTTCGATATTTTGGTGTAATTAGACATAAATTTCTGTAGTTTAGAAAATTATATTTAGCATTCATAAAGTTTATTTTTGTCTAATAAATAAGCCCCTTCATTAGTCAAAATTGACTGAATTTGCTAATATTAATTAAAAAAACTAAATAAAAATTGAAATTTATTCTAAACTGACTGATTACTGTCGCAAATCAAATAATCTTTTTGCGAACTAAACTACTCTGAATATATATATATCCTCATATGCATTACCGCGTGAAAATGTATGAGGGCAATTTGGTTTTAAAAAATTTATTTGACCTACAATAAGTCAGTAATATGTCAATTAGGAGTTAATATATATTCTTTTCTAAATTTTTATTAATATCAACAAATTAGATGAATTTTAACTAACCGGTGGGCTTATACGTTAGAAGAGAGCAAACCTCAAAATGCTAAATATAATTTTTCAAACCACAGAGACTTTATGTGTAATTACACCAAAAACCTCAGGGGAGGGGAGTGTAACTATACTTAAAATTTTTTAATCATACATTCAATAGCCAATGGGATAGTGTATCTCACACAGTGTACCCTACCTCTTAGATGGGATACACTATCCCATAAATAATATTGATAAGATCGGATTCGATATTAATATTGACTCATAAATCATGAACCAAATATCCTATCATGCATAATCATTCGAGCCAAACGATCCCTAAGGGTTATTTTGGAGTTGGTACATTATTTTTTCAAAATAACACAATTAGTACCCTATGGACGGCCTTATTTGCAAAGTTAGTACTTCCGCTAATTAACTTTTGAACAAAAAAGAAGGCTGAACTTTTGGCATCCAAATGCCACATAAAATGCACGTGGTGAATGTAAGCTTAACAGAAGTACTAACTCTGTGACGACGAGCTAATTATCAAATAAATATTTTTTTTATTAAACATAAATTCGCTATTTTATAAAAAATTTATGTTGTAACAAATGGTCGGTAGTGAGTTTTTCTTACAATAAATTAAATGCAACACGTTCCGTATTTGCTAATTTATATGTAGCTGTCTGTTTTTAAATGATCTGAGATGGACCACATGAAATTAGGCCATTTGTTTGGGAAATTTGAAAAGGAGAATAAATTTATTAGTAATTAGCGATGAATTTATTTCCAAGTCGAAGAAATAAAGAAAAGCAAAATTGCAATGGATTGGATTTTCTATTTTAAATTGATTGCATCGACTATTTGAAATTTATATTCTACGTGTATAAAATTTTATCTTTTTAAATAAAAATATATTTATTTGTATATATTAAATAGAATGTAAAGTATAATAAAACTTAAAATAGAAATTAAAATTCAAGACTGCCGTGCTCAAAATTTGATATTTTCACATCTGAAAATAGAACAGAGACGAAAAAAGGTTGGTTGTAAGATAAAAGGTTCAATTTGATGACATGATTGAAAGAAATGACATGAACAAAGACAAGTGTCTCTTGCCGACCACAAAAAACAAAATTAAAATAATATCAAATTAATCATGACTTTCAAACATAATGTTGGGGATAAGTGTATGCGCAATTTTTCAAAAAATATGAGTAATTTTTGTAAATAATGTTGACGTTTTTTTATGGATAAGTGATATAAATAAATTATAAATCAGAATGTATAGATATAATTACGTCTTTATTAAAAAGCCAATAAAGGAAATTGAAATTGATATTAACATAAGATATGTATCTTATATTGGGAAGAAGTAATTAAAATGAAATGATAAAAAATAGGGAGAAAATGCAAGCAACCCCCTGTGATATTGCAAACGAGCAAATTATCCCCTTATGAAAAAATAAATAGCGATTTACCTCCCTGTATTTTTTAAAATACAACAGTTTACCCCGTATGATTTTTAAAATGAAGCAATTCACCTCCCTGTATAAGGAGGTGAATTGTTTCATTTTAAAAAATATAGGAGAATAAATTATTATATTTTTTTTATAGAAAAATAATATACTAAATTGCTATTCACCCTAAAACATAGTATGAAGGTGTTAGTCAATGAAAGCAATATATGAATAATAGAGCGTAGGGGGGAGGGGGCACGCATCTTAGAAAAAGATGTAAGTGGTTGAGATCCCTGCGAGTAGTCAAACCGAAAAGGGACAGAATTAAATAAATAAGTACTTCCTCCAACCTTCACATTTTTATTGGGATAATTACACGCTCGTTTTTTAAAGTTGGGTGTAATTACACGTAAATTTTTTGTAGGTTTGAGAAATTATATTTATTATTCTTGAGGTTTGCTTCCGTTTAATAAATAAGGTCATTCGCTAGTCAAAATTCATCGAATCTGCTATTCTAATAAAAAAATTAAATGAAAATTGATATTTACCCTCAATTGACTTATTACTGAGTTATTGCGGATCAAATAATTTTTTTCGATTTAACTACCTTTTTAACAGTGAAGATATATCTCCTCACATGCATTAATGCATGAAGACGTATGAGGGTAATTTGATCATGAAAACACTTATTTGACCTGTAATAAATTAGTAATAAGTCAATCAAAGGTAAATATAATTCTTTTTCAATTTTTTATTAGTATCAGTAAATTTTGTAAATTTTGACTAATTGAGAGACTTATTTATTACATAGAAGCAAACCTCAAGGGTTATTCCTATAATTATGTAAAGAACAAAGGTGGTTTGTTTAAACAAACGATCATAGATTAGGAGTATAAATACAATTATTCCAAATATAATATTATATTTATAGTTATGAGATAAAAATAAAATAATTGTATATGTGGGATTATGCCTTAATATCGATTAATCGGTCACTAAATGTCCAATTTTTATTTTATCTTATTTTTTATAATTAACCAAATTTATATTCAATGAGATGATAGTTTAGCAAAAACAAAAAGGAAAAGGGCAAAATTTCCTACTCTACTAAAATCAACGTGTAACTGTCATGGAATGATGGAGTATTGGAGAAAAGAAGCGTACTAGTTAAGTTTTTTATAACAGTTTCGTGTTAAATATTGATATCACATTTTTTAGTGATTGATATATAATTTTTTTTAATATTAAAAAATATAATTAAATTATATTATATATATTAATATAAAAAAGTATATTTTTTATTTATAAATGATGATTTGTTGTGAGACTAAGATATTATTATTTTTATTTAATCAATAATATTTTTAAAAATTATGTTTTATTATATAATTGATATATTAATTTATATATAATATATTTTAAATGTAACATTTATATATTTTGTATATACTAATTTTATATTTTTATCAAATATGATTCGAGCAATGTGTATATATATATATATCCAGAAACGTTGTTCAGAAATCCAACACATCCACAAATAGCAAATCTCGTCATCTCCGGGTGGTTTTTGCTTTCTGCCTTCTGCTGCAAAAATGGTAGACCTTCAGTTTCCAGCTTCACTATTCTTGTCCGTAATTCCTCCACTCCTTTTCTTGATCTGGGCCGCTGTCAGAAATCCGTCTTCCTCAACCTCCACGAAGATCCCATCTTCGTACCCCGTACTCGGATCCATCCTCGTCATCTGGAAAAACAAAGAGAGGCGCGTGCAGTGGATCTCAGACATTCTTACGTCGGTACCCAACCTGACGTTCACCCTCCGCCGTCCCTTCGGCTACCGGCAGATCTTCACGGCCAACGCCGCCAATGTGCAGCATATGCTCAAGTCCCACTTCTACAACTACCCTAAAGGCGAGGTTTTCCGGCGGACTCTCAGGGATTTCCTCGGCGACAGCATTTTCAACGCTGACGGGGACAACTGGAAGTTCCAGCGACAGGTTTCCAGCCACCAGTTCAACACTAGATCCCTTCGCAAATTCGTGGAAACCGTGGTGGATTCTGAGCTGAGCAATCGACTGGTTCCAATCCTGACGAATGCTGCTGCCCGGAAAACTGTGCTAGATTTTCAAGACATTCTTCAGAGGTTTGCTTTCGACAACATCTGCACGATCGCATTCGGGTATGACCCGGCGTACTTGTTGCCGTCGTTGCCGGAGGCGAAGTTCGCAGTGACCTTTGATAGAGCTCTCAGGCTTATCGCTGAAAGGTTCAATTCCAACATCCCTTTCATATGGAAAATCAAAAGGGCTCTTTCTGTTGGGTCGGAAAGGCAACTCAAAATCACTGTTGAGGAAGTCCGAGAATTCGCTAAAGGAATAATCAGAGAGAAGAAGCAAGAACTGAAAGAGAAAAATTCCCTTGAATCCGAGGATGTCTTGTCCAGATACTTGAGCTCCGGCCACTTAGATGAAGATTTCGTCACTGACGTAGTGATAAGCTTCATATTGGCAGGCCGGGACACGACATCTGCAGCATTAACCTGGTTTTTCTGGCTGATTTTCAATCATCCAGGCGTTGAGAGTGAGATACTCAAAGAAATCAAAGAAATGAATTCAGAAGAACCGGTGTACGATGAAGTGAAGAGCATGGTTTACACTCATGCTTCACTCTGTGAAGCCATGAGGCTGTATCCGCCAGTTCCTGTCAGCACCAAGTCCGCATTGAAAGACGATGTTTTACCTGACGGGACGCTGGTGAAAAAGGGCACAAGAATAAGCTACCATCCGTATGCAATGGGGAGGGTTGAGAAGGTTTGGGGAGCAGACTGGGCGGAGTTCCGGCCTGGGCGGTGGTTGGAGCTGGAGGAGACGGCCAAGAAGTGGAGGTTCGTGGGCAGGGATTCGTTTACTTATCCGGTGTTTCAAGCTGGGCCCAGGGTTTGTCTTGGGAAAGAGATGGCTTTCTTGCAGATGAAGAGAGTGGTCGCCGGAGTCCTGCGGAGGTTTAAGGTGGTGCCGGTGGTGCAAAACCTGGAACCAGTGTATGCGTCGGACTTCACGTCGAAGATGAAAGGCGGGTTCTTGGTGAAGATCGAAGAGAGGGTTCCGGGCACAGAAATCTAGCTAGTAGCATAATACATTACGTTGAATAATGTGAATATTCATCGTAATTAGGTACTTACATATATGTTTAGGAATAACAAGGGTACTCGTAGAACAGAATATGAACTAGTTGTTTGATCTTCCATGAAGTATGATCTTTCCGAAAATTGTTGTAGCCATGGAACTTGTGCTTGATTAATTACAGCATATAATTAGATTTTGTCTGAATCTCGGCATGCATTAATAGGAAAATTTTTGTTCATTTTTTGAACTGTACAATAATTGCACGATCAGTATATTTTATTTATCATATAATTAAAAAATAGTTATACTTTCGTCTCATAAAATTTTTTATAATTACATTTAGACCCCCGTAATTTAGAAAATCATATCTAGCACCCTTGAGGTTTACTTCCGTCTAATAAATAAGTCCCTTCATCAGTCAAAATTCAACGAAATTGCTGATATTTACAAATAAATAAATAAAATCTATATTTACTCTCTGTTGATTTATTACTGACTTATTGCATGTCAGATAAATATTTTTATGACCAAATTATTCTCATACGTCTTCATGCGTTAATGGTAAATATTCTCATTCGTAAGTAAGTAATAAGTCAATTAAGGGTAAATATTAAATTTTCTTCAATTTTTTTATTAATATCAACAAATTTATTGAATTTTGATTGATGGAGGGACAAGTTGTTAGACAGAAACAAACCTCAAATGTATTAGATATAATTTTTCAAACCACATGAGATATATGTATAATTACACTAATTTGTTTTTTTAAAAAAATAATTATCCCTAAATATAATTATATCAGATTTAAAAAAAAAAAAAAGAAGCCGGTGTAAATTATACCTAATTTTAATTTACACTATTTCAAAGCCGTACGTTGCTTCAATCTCCAAAGTCAATGTCAAACAAATTGGCTACCCTTTTTCAAAATTTTAAAACAACCCTTCAAACAATATTTGTTCGGGTTAATTATTTTTTTATTATTAAAAAATAAGTAAATTATATAAATATAATTCAATTAAATATTTTAATATTAATATAATGAGTCGTGGTTTTAATTAATCCCTACTTGCTTCCTCTATAAATTTCTTCTTTTCACCATCCCAATTATTCAGCCTCGTCACACCTTCATACTTAGCTCCACTTCAAGACCATGGAAGATGCGTGTCCTAGTAAGTATCATCCTCCCCGTCCCAACTTTTATTAAACTGTACGTCAATTATGTGGCGATTGTAATTCACTTGTCGTGTGATCTTTTGTTTGTGTGGAATAGATGCAGGAAAGAGCTCGTGGCCGGAGCTCCTGGGCGTGGCGGGGGAGGTGGCTGTGGGCGTGATCGCAAGGGAAAACCCGAAAGTGAGCGTGACGACAGTGAAAGAAGGGATGATGGTGACCGCTGATTTTCGGTGTGATCGCGTTCGAGTTTGGGTTGATAAGTATGGGAGAGTGAAGTTGGTGCCCCATATTGGCTAAAACGTATGTGATCGTCGAACTTTATTATTTCAATGTAATAACGAAAGCCTGTGTACATGGGTACTGTAATGTCTTGTATGAGTGGAGACATACTCATTAATAATAAAATTACAAAGTGTTGTGAAAAATGCAATGTTAGTTCATTAACTATAGTTTAGTAGTACTTTTGGTTCGATTCGATCCGAAAATTATAATTCAGGATTGTAATTAAAAGTTAGTACAATTAATTTGAATCTCGATGAAAAGACTTAAATTGATGGGATATTATCATATGTTGTGCACACGTAATCACGTGTGTTATATTAAACTTCACATGAATCAAGAAGTTAAAAATAATCAAAGTAATAATTATAATAATTAATTACTAACAAATATTTATTACCAAAAATAAAAAATACACACACATCTAATAAGAGTTTTAACTCAAAATTGAGATCCATTTTATTTCTTAAAATTGAAATTTCAAGAATTCAAACATCTTGAAATTATAACTTAATTAGAGTTGACTTTCAAAACATGTCTCTCTCTCTCTCTATATATATAAGTCCATCCTTATCACTTGAATACACTAGATCATCCATACGTACGTGTTAATTCATCAGTCAATATTTTTATATTTTCTAAAATAAGAAGTGTAAAATCATTGTAACACCTCAATTCAAATGATTTGGCACCATTCAACCTCTTAATTGCTTTCATTAATCATTAAAACTCATGATGTAGTAGCAACTGATTCATTAATAGAAAAGGAAAATATTTAAAAAAGTGTACTAAAATTGAATGCACTTGCTTCGTATCTGGAACCGTTTAACTTATACACAAATAAATATAAGAATATTTTTGTCCAATCGAATTTGATTAAACTTAAATCACTTATATGACAAATGTAGTACACTTTTTATGTGATTAATGTACGGTACAAAAAGACTAATATGTGATTGGTCGAAATTTGGACAGATTTTATTTGAATAAAAAAAATAAAAACAAAAATAGGAAAAAAAGAAAAAGAAAAAAAGGTTGCAGTGTTGAATGCAAGTACACTAACCGTATTGAAATCTACAACTTTGACAATAAAAAGATAGAAAAATCAAGTCAAAAGAGTTGATGATAGCATGATGAACCCAATATTCAAAAGCCCCACTTTGAAAATTAAATCGACTCCAAATTATAAATTCATGAATAATATTCTAAAAAGAAAAAGGACAAAATTTGGGATGGATTAAACCTTCGCATATGCTATTACATATACACACCCGACATTGTTTTCTCCTTCCTTCAAAGATTAAAACTCGAAAAACATAAATTATTTAAGTTCTATTATAATATTAATATACTGATTTATTTAAAACTATCGACATATATTTTAAAAGCCAATGGACCAAAAAGTCAAAAATCGCTATTCTACAATCATCCTGTACCAAAAGTTGGAAAAAAAAGAAAAAAAGTCGAAGATGAGTTTTGACAAACGAAGATATATCCGTACCGACTTTCAATAAAATCGGCAGGCACCATGACATGTCCTATATCTCTCCCTATATATATGCACTTGCACGGTTGCACCCCCCGCAACAATCACAAAATTACTTCGCATTTAGCAACATCAATCACACCTACACATGGCTGATTGTCCAGGCAAGAACAACCCGGCAATCCCTCTCTCTATATATACACTAATATAGCTAGACTCCCTGCTATTTACTATTATTCGAGTTTATATGTTGGTATTTTGTGCATATAATCACCGGTTTAAATTTAACTGTCGATAGATTTTTTGTTTTGACTTGAGCATGTCCGTAACCGCACGAACTAATGTGTTTGGAACAGGCAAGAATTCGTGGCCGGAGTTGGTGGGGAAGAAGGGAGAGGATGCGGCGGCGGTGATAGAGAAGCAGAATCCGAATGTGAATGCCATTGTTCTCAAGGACGGAACTCCGGTGACTAAAGACTTCAGGTGCGATCGTGTCTGGGTTTGGGTTGACGACTACGGAGTGGTGATTCGTGCTCCTGTCATTGGCTGAATTCTCTGGAGTTTCATTTCATTACCGTGAAGAAATAAAGGTGGTGACTGGTGACTGGTGACTGGTGACTGGTGACTGGTGACTGGTGACTGGTGACTGGTGGGTGTTATTGTTGTTTCACATCGTGTAATAATAATATTAAAAACTCATATTGCTGCCGTGCTGTAATTTCTATTCATATATGAATAAATGAGTTTTGTTATTGTCTAATTGGTTTAATTACTCAGACAATATTTGTTGGACTGTGTTTTATTTCATATTAGTTTGGATTTTATGTTATATGTTTCATTTGTATGATCAAATGTTCGGATCTAAGATAGTTACAAACATCAATCTTCCTAATAAATCTTACTCGTTTCATATTAAAAATATTAAGTTTTAATTATTAACAGGCTCTTACAATCTATTTAATTCAAGAGGTTTTGAGGAGAAAATAAAATATTAGCACAAACAATAATAATCAAATTCTTGAATTTTTTGAGGTGTTAGAAATAAACGACTTAAGGAATTTAAACTCAAATCGATGGACTGTTCCCTATTCAACACTCAATCTCAGATACAGAGAAAAATTAAAAAGAAAAAAAAAGATAAATAGCTAGTCTTACGTATTCTAATTTCTAAATGTAATTATTATTAGGTATTTAAAACGAACTCTTTTGAAATTTAACATAATTATAAATATTCCATCCTTATTTGAAAAATTACAAATATTGTCCGATTTTAGCGATTGCCTAACAACTAGTTCAATCCATTAATATTCCTCAGTTTTTCATTCATTTTTATGGGGAATTGACCAAATGTATTATACATTATAATTTTATTTATTTATTGAATTTTTCTATTTTTTTATGGGTTAGGTGGATAATTTTTTTACAAATTTTCCATAGTCCAATTTTTTTTCAAAAAAGCTATTTTTTTTTAAATACAACAAAATCAAAATTGATAATTTCCAAAGCTCTATTTCCAAAATTTCATAATTTCATCAAACATCATAACATATAGATAATTGTTTAAATTACAAGGGTACTTTTATAATTATGCCAAATTTCAAGAGTTTGACATAATTTACCCTTATCATAACGTATTATTATTAGAGATAATTATATTTACACTCTTTAATTTATTATCGGTAATACAAATCATCCATATCTTTTAGATAACTACACATACACCCACCAAAATATCATGATCATTTTCAAACCACCCCTTACTTTTTTGAAAAATTATACACACATTCCCTAAAAATATTAGTATCATTACAGAAACTACCCATATTTTTTTACTATTAAAAATAATTTCTATAATTATATAAAAAATAGGAATAATTTATATAAATTGAATATAAATTAGAGATATAAATATAATTATCTTTTATTATTATTGTTATTATTTATTAGAATAGAAGGACGGCGTGTTCAGATCCAAAGAACCAGTTGGAAGTCACATGAAACACGAGCCACTTTCTCAACATATATGCAAGAAGATTCATGAACCCGTCTTTATTTCCAGGTAATTAGTGCTCTAATCTTTTTGAAACACGCCTTTTGTTCCTCAATTAGGGTTAATTTCACATGTTCTCATTATCTAGAGTTGGACCTGATCCTTGATTTCCTCTGATGAAATTAAGTATATACTCCAAGTTATTCTGTATAATTCAGTATTATTGGAGTTATTTTCTTGGCATATGCTTTTTTCTGGTAAGGAAAGAAGTGAGTGAAAATGAAGGGAAAACGGTTCAAGCCTTCAAGATTCTTGATTTAGAGAGAGAATCCCTAGTTTGTTGGGCTTCTCATGGTTTTCTTTGGGTAAAGCTTTGTTCTTGATATTGTTGTTTTTCTAGGTTTGGTTATTATCTGAGTGAATTTGGGGTTTTAATGAAATGGCTGTTTCTGGTATTTTCAGATGTAGGGTTTTCGTAGAAAGAGGTTCTTGATTCTAGTTTTGAGAGGTTTAAGATTCGTAATTTTGGAACTGGGGTTTATGTTGGTTTTTTTGTTGTTGCAGAATCTTTGAAGTGGTTGTTTGAAGGTTTTCTAGGTTTATAGATTGGGCTCTGGCGTATTTTTGTGAACTTGGGGGTTTAGGGGGTTGTGTTGAAATTTGGGGAGAGCTTCTTTTCCCCTGTTTGACATTTGAAAAACTCGAGTTTTTTTGTGATTTGGAGATGGGGAGTAAGATTTGGCTGAATGAAGAGGATAAGGTTGTTGTCGAAAGTGTGTTGGGCAGTGAAGCAACTGAGTATTTAGCATGGTCGGCTTCGAATAACGTGTTGTCGGAGTTTGCTGCATCTGGTGGGGATCTGGGAGTGCAGCAGGCACTATGCAAGATTGTTGAAGGATCTGACTGGACGTACGCCATTTATTGGCATGTTTCGAAGTCTAGATCTGGTAAATCAGCATTAATATGGGGTGACGGTCATTGTCGGGAGCCCAAGGAAGGTGAGGATGAGAATGGGCATGATTCAGAAGATGGGAAACCGACTGAAGGAGATTGTGGAAAATGGGTGCTTCAAAAGATTCATGCTTGTTTCGGGGGATTAGAAGATGATAATGTTGCTTCTAAGTTGGATCGAGTTTCGAATGTGGAGATGTTTTATCTCACGTCAATGTACTTTGTATTCCCTTTTGATAAGCCTTCCGTTCCTTCCCAGTCGTTCAATTCTGGCAGGTCAATTTGGGTTTCCGACGTGAAAAGCTGTCTAGAACGATATCAGTCGAGATCACATTTAGCCAAGTTGGCTCATTTCGAGACAGTGGTGTTTGTTCCTACAAAATCAGGGGTTGTGGAGATTGGTTCGACGAAGTCCATACCTGAGGACCAGAGCATCATTCAATCAGCAAAATCTATAGTTGGGAAATTGAATAAAACTCAGACAAAAGCTTTTCGGAAGATTTTTGGGCAAGACCTCAGTCTTGGAGGATCCCGATCAGGTCCGATAAGCATTAGTTTCGCCCCCAAGGTGGAGGAAGATTCTGGTTTTTCGTCAGAATCATATGATTTTCAAGCTACCGGCAGTACTCAAGTTTATGGAAGTTCATCGAACGGGCACCGGGGTGATGATGGTGAAGCAAAACTATTTCCACACATGAACCATATTGGGGGATTGAGCTCAAAAGCCATTATTTCTAACATGGAGCAGAATAAGGATGATTTGATTATCCATTGCGATGATCGAAGGCCTAGAAAAAGAGGCCGCAAGCCGGCAAACGGGAGGGAAGAAGCACTGAACCATGTGGAAGCTGAAAGACAGAGACGGGAGAAGCTTAATCAGCGGTTTTATGCATTAAGAGCAGTAGTTCCAAATATCTCAAAGATGGACAAAGCTTCTTTGCTCGGCGATGCAATTGCCTGCATCACGGATCTTCAGACAAAGATAAGGGTATTGGAAGCAGAAAAAGGAATTCTGAACGATCAGCAAAATCAATGTGCTGTACAAGACATCGATTTCCACGAAAGACTTGAAGACACAGTTGTAAGAGTAAGTTGCGCTCTCGACTCTCACCCTGTATCCAGAGTTGTAAAGGCACTGAAAGAGAATCAGGTGGAGGCACAGGAGGCGGCTATCTCCATAACCGAGAGTGGCGAAGTTGTTCATACGTTCTCGATCCAAACACAAGCTGGTGGTGCTGAACAGCTGAAGGATAAGTTAGCTGCTGCTCTCCTGAAATGACACCTGTTAATTTAACTGCATAAGATGTGTACCTCGATCACACCCCGTGTCTCCTGTGTGTACTTTGAGGGGAGTGCCTCATTATCATTAACATGTTTTGATGTGAAAACTCTATTCGCTGATTGTCCAAAATTGAAAGAAACTTCTGTTCTGAACATATATTGCAACGTATTCTATAGAATCCATGTCAGCGGTGGCTGTTATGTCTATCGTGTTTGATCATTGGAAACATTTATTATTCTTACATGATCTTGTTGAAGAACAATTGAAGGCCTCATCTTGTTTATCAACACAAGCGCAGACGGAGAGAAAAATGGATTATGTATACACATACTAGTGTGAGAAACAGTAAAAGGCATGACTTGAATTTTACACATATTGAATTAGATGTAGAGGACTGGAATGCTGACTGCTGGATTTTCAAAGAGTTGGAACATTGAATGTGTCATGAGGAGAGGTATCTGCATGCTTTTGAAGTATTATCATATTAGATGAAAGTGTAAATTACAACCACTTCTCCTAAAATTTGATATAATTACAAATAGTCAGTCGTGTTTTTGAAAGCCATGGACACACAGAAAAGGCTCTGTCTTTTACCTTTCCTCATCATTTATTGTCTGTCCTACGCTAAAATCCATCAAAATTCACACCCAAAATGCCTATACAGAAAAGAATAAAAGAAGGAAAAAATAATTAACAAAAAAAGAATCTCAGTTAATTAATCTTCTTAGTCACTGTGAAATCTTGCTTTATTTACTCCCACTGGCCACGCCAAACTGAACCATTTGCTTCGGATATGCATCATCACCAGCACTGGCCGGAGGAGGCGGACGAGACGCCACCACGGCAAAGTTCCGCTGGTTGATCGAGGCAGCCTTGCATGGCTTCCCACCACCGCCGGGGATCCATGTGCAGCCGTTAGGCGATGGCGGCCCTGTGGGACGGCCCCGTTGCAAGGATGGCAGCACAAGGTGTTGCTCCCTCTTCATCCATTGTTCTTCCTCCTCGTCTAGTATTCGACTGGCTTCAGATGGTTTCATGCTTACGAGCAAAAGCAGCACTGTAATAACTAAGATTGTTGTTGCGGAGCTCATCTTGTTTCCTTGGAATTGGCAAGCAAGAAGCAGACACAAGTTAAGGTTGTTGGTGAGGTTAGAGGTGTGTTTTGTGTGTGTATATATAGTGCATGAGAACCATGAAAAGGTAAGACTTGAATTTTTCCAATCAGTATGCAGTTTGATGTTCTGGGATTTGACTGTTGACTGTTAAGGATAAAAAAGAGGTTGAATTGGTCCTGACGAGAGAAAAAGTGGCTTTGTTTATTGTAATATCAGTTAAACGATTACTTCGTTTCCCAAACTCTGCCCGTAAAATTTTTTCTTTTATATATGCATTGTAATAATATTCAAACCCAAAAAATCTATTCTTGGCGTGAGATTTTGACATCATGTTTAAAATGATCACCTCATCTAAAAATTTAATCTATTAAAAAAAATTATGTAAAATATTAATATTTTGACAACAACCATGCAACAATATGGTTATTTTTCTTTGGATTTAATGCAAATTATCCCCAAATTATATAAATGTCCAAAAACTTTCCTGTAAAAAAAATATGAAAAAAAGGCTTCATCTTGGAAAAAAAAAAAAGCAAAGTTGTTTGCTATTTTCTTTTTCTTACGAGTGGTTTTTTTGTATTATTTTTTCACATGATTTTTTTTAAATATTTAAAATTTGAGGTAAATTGCATTAAATGCGTTATTTTTTTTTATCATATTATAGTAAATTATGAACCAATTTGAAGCAGAAAAAAGACTACTCTTTGATTAATCAACTAGTCTACTATAGAAAAGATAAAGTATCATATCCACAATTCATTAATTAATTATTTCTCAAGGGTTTTAAACCCAACTCAAAAGAATTAGGGTATAGTACAAAGGCTCCTCTAAAATTTATCCTTATTACAAATATATTTTTTTGTAATATTTAAAAAATTACATATATCTTTTTAAAACTAACGATTGTCTAATTACAAATATTCATTCTACAATGAATTGTTACGAGAGGACATTTATTATACGATCATTAATTTTAAAAGAATATTTATAATTTCAAAAAATATAAAAATATTTGTAATAATAATAAATTTTAAAAAAGCACATCGTAATATAATAATAAATAAAAAAAGGCGAGATGCTTGAAACCACGTTTCTTGATATGCATAGTTGAAATCGCAAATGAGATTAGGTAATGTGGAATTGACTGGGGACTTAATTAAATTTTCCGTCAATTCCAGGAGAATTGGTGGTGGGTTTGATTTATTTTGTTTCTAAAAATAAATAATGAAGTGGGTGTGGTCTAATCAAAACCTTTGAAGATAGTGGTCGTGTTTGATAAGCCCTTGTCCGTCGTCTCTGAGAAACGGTAAACATCAATTCCGCGGCTTCTCTACTGCTAAATTCTGCACTTTTTATTTACGTTGATGCACCCATTCACAAGTTGTAATAGACGTGTTGGATTTTAAGGTGAATTTTTATATAAATTAGTAAGAATTAAAATTTTAGAATCACGTATCTATTGTAAAGACTTTAGATCTATCGTTTTTACTTCAAATAAGATTAGTTTCATTTTTAATATGAGATGCGAATACTCGTGATAAAAAATAAAATACAATTACGTTTGATATCCTTGCAACGTAAGAAAAATAATTTAGGTTATTAAAACTTAATTAAATAAAAAATATTTTCCAAATTTGGTCATGCAAACCTTATAACAAATACATTAAATTATTATTGAAATATGATTGGGTAAGCGTATTTGAGATGAAGCGACGAAATTGATGTGTA
The DNA here is from genome assembly GCF_000512975.1 of Sesamum indicum. Classification (NCBI taxonomy): domain Eukaryota; kingdom Viridiplantae; phylum Streptophyta; class Magnoliopsida; order Lamiales; family Pedaliaceae; genus Sesamum; species Sesamum indicum. Next base: position 2,276,196 of record NC_026150.1, read on the forward strand.
TAGTAAGATAAATTAAGTTTGGATTTTCTTTGGGTTAAATTTAAATAGTAAGTCCGACCCGATTCGTTTGTAAGTTCCGGGTTATCGTTTCATTAGAAATTCGGGTTATGGTATGGGGACGAATTCAATTATAGCCGTTATTGTGACAGTTCCAGTTCATGACAAGTGAATTTCCTATATTATCCCTGTGAGTGTCGCCCAACGCTCCCCAGTTAGTGTTACTACAACTCTCTCTCCTCCCCCGCCAAAAACGTCTGCACACAAGTGCCCGAAGAAGGATTCAACGGCCCCGGTAACGTAGGATTCTCGGAAGAATGCCGCTCCCCTCCACAAACCCACTCCCTTTCCTCGCAATCCAGCTTCAAACTCCGATCCAACGGTCACTTTTCTTACCAATGCAACAAACCCTCTTTCAAGAACCAAAACCCAAATCTCACAGGTTGCTGTCTTTTTCAAGATTCCGGCGGCGCCCGCTTCAAGATTTTGACCCTTTTCCAGTCTCGCTGTCTTTCTGCTGATTTCATGAAACTGCATTCAAGATTTGGCTTCTTGAATGCAAGATGAGTGGTTTACGTGTTTGATCGGGCTCCATATAGTTTTGTTCCTTGATTCTTGAAATAAGATGGTATGTATCTTTATATGGCTTTGATTTTGATCGTGTTGTTTTCTTGTTAAGTGAAAAGGAGTGCGTGAATTGTTCTTGAATTAATACTGAAATCTTGGTAATCACATGTTGAGAATTCTTTAAAATTGTTCGAGGTTTCGTTGATTGATTATTGGGGTTAAGAGTCTAAGTCTTACTGTTGACAGACTGTGGTTGATGAAAGATCCTTAAGGGGTACCATGTTAATGTTTGATGGTGTATGGAATCAAAAGAAGTTGGGGAAAAAGATATAAAAAAAACTAAGAAGCTTACAAAGGAGGAAAGCTTTTTCCAAAATCAAATAAGGCTACCAAAATTTAACCGTTTTATAAATGCGTGGCTAGTCTAGAACCAGTACGAGGTGATTGCAGAAGCAAATCTAAATTTATAATTCGATCGTACTTGGTCTGTTTCTTGAAATACACATATGATAATATATATGTCACTCCATTTGTTTCTTTGCTGATTTTTGTCTATCAGTGTCAATTAAGTTTCTTGAAGCTGAGCTTCCTTATTCTTACGTATCTGTCGATAGGATTCAATTTCCTATTGAGCACATGTGAAGCAAAGTACTTTACGTGCATAAACACTTCTTCCAAAAAGGAATACACTTAGTTAAAGATCTCATAAATTTCACATGCAGGGTACCCCAGTGAATATCATTGTAGGTTCCCATGTTTGGGTTGAGGACCCAGATATTGCTTGGGTTGAAGGGGAAGTGACAAAAATAAAGGGAGATGAAGTTGAGGTGCAAACATCTAACGGGAAGAAGGTAATGTAGCACTTGCTGACCCAACAACTTGCTTACACAAATGAACACCTTTTCTCTCCTGTATCAATGGAGTTGTATGCTTATATGTCCTGGTATGAGCCCGGGACAAAAGAAAAAAAAAGCTTTTCATGCAAAAGGCTTGATATTTTTCCGTCGTATCATCTATAGAAGTCTTGAATGGGGGAGATCATTGCTTGCAGAGAACAAATTAGTATGTTTGAAACATATTTGAAGAATAACTTTATTGTCCTTCTTCAACCATTTCTTGGGACATTACTTCAGGAACAGCAAAATGTCCAAATTTTTAACTTATTTCCTTTTCAGATTACAATTCTTTTGTTTGGTTGCTAAGACATAAATAATTATTCATGGGTTGAGCATATGTTCTTTTGTTTGCTTTTATCCGTGCAATATTTTGGACTACCAACTTGGAAACATGCTATTGACCATGGGAACGACTCTCATCCGAATTAGGTAAAGACATTTTTAACTGCCTCAGCAGTTTTATTTGTATCCAAATAAGAAGGAAAAATTGAAATTAATCATCAGTATGCTGTATTTTCCACTGTTAAGTAAACCAAAGGTTCTTCTCTTCTTATATGCCATCAATGCTTTGTATCATCAAGCAGTCAACGTAAATGGTATAGGAGTTCAAGTTTTTAGCAACTTAGTGATAGTGGTCATTGTTAAATTATTTTTCTTTTCCTTTTAACTTGTCAGGTTGTTGCTAAACTAAAGAGCATATATCCCAAAGATGAGGATGCACCTGCTGGTGGAGTTGATGACATGACCAAGCTATCTTATTTGCATGAACCTGGAGTCTTGCAGAACTTGGCAACAAGATACCAGCTCAACGAAATATATGTAAGATAAATATAACATTCAGTTCAAGATCATCCTTGATCTATATTCCTCCTGGCAAGAAAGCAATGAATTTCTTGGGACCGTGGGTGGATTAAATCAAAACAGAATATTCTAATCGGACATTATGGCAGACTTATACTGGAGGGATTCTTATCGCCATCAATCCATTTCAAAGGCTTCCTCACTTGTATGATACACACATGATGGAGCAATACAAGGGTGCACCATTTGGAGAACTGAGTCCTCATGTATTTGCTATTGCAGATATGGCTTACAGGTGATAGACAAATCTCTCTCTCTCTCTCTCTCTCTCTTTTCCTGCATGAGTGTCTCAGAGCAGATAATTTGAATCATGTCTGATTCTTATAAGATGAATTAGGGCAATGATTAATGAGGGAAAAAGTAACTCGATACTGGTAAGTGGAGAAAGTGGTGCCGGTAAGACAGAAACTACGAAGATGCTTATGCGATACCTTGCCTATTTGGGTGGCCGTAAAGGAACTGAAGGGCGCACGGTAGAACAACAAGTTCTTGAGGTAAAAATATATCATTTGATGTACAGTTTTATGGTTTAATTTCTATATGTGTTTGTCATTAGCCAAGTATTCAGATCTGCTCTAGTCCAGTTTCAGTATTAATGATTTCATGATGTAAAACTAACAGTACATAGAAAAAAAAATGTTGGACCATTACTTTAGACTGACCAAAGAAAACAAAGTGCTCAAGATGCATTACCAAGTTAACATCCTGATGTAAGATTCAATTTTAAAATACTGCATCAAATAGTGTGCTTGTTCTCTTTCTGGGAATATACTTGATCTTGCTCGAAACAAGCGACCTCGACTGGTATGATCGATCACGGCCACGTACTCTCCCAAGATTCAGTAGTTGAGTCCTGAGGATAAAAACATGAACACTCGTCGGGCTCGTCCCCGACTACGACCCTTCGACGCTCAAGTTAGACTTGCTCGAGGTAAAAATGTGCGAATTGGAGATAGTAGCTCGAAAATATAAAGATAAGAGTTACCTCACTAAGTAATGCGTCGGGGTATTTATAGGCGCATGTGGATACTGTTGCTAGGGCCACGTGTCACCATTAGATTGATGGGCGCCCTCAATCTGGCGGTTCTCATTAAGTCGGGTCTTCAGCTATAAAATGGGTCCATCTGACCCGTTTCCTTTAAGGCGCGGATCCTGGTATTGGCGAATGACAGAAATACCCTTCATTAAGGGTGTTTTTGGTATTTCGGCTAAAAATTGGGGTTTTCCCCATCAATACTGTTGATATGCTATAGAATCTACAGATGAAGCTTAATAAATTTATGAAATGGCCTTCCTCATATCAGCACTCAATTTTTTGGTAGGTTTCCTACTGCTGATATGACTTTATAGAAGGGCCTATATCGTGAAATTTTATAAAAGCATGGTAGGAGTTTGAAGTTTGGTTCTTTAGTAGATACGTTCTTGATCTGATGTGGTTCTCATGAATATTTTGCCTTTATCTCCGATACATCTGAACTTCTCTTGGTTCAATGCAGTCAAATCCAGTACTTGAGGCATTTGGAAATGCAAAAACTGTCAGAAATAACAATTCAAGGTGAGATGTTGGAGCCGTCATCTAGTTCAATGAAGCTGATTGTGTTAAAGGTTTAAATAGCTGTCTGCAGTCCAATTTGCTAATTTTTTATGATGTTGCAGTCGCTTTGGTAAATTTGTTGAAATTCAGTTTGATAAGCAAGGAAGAATATCAGGGGCAGCCATCAGAACATATCTTCTTGAGAGATCTCGTGTCTGCCAAGTTTCAGATCCTGAACGCAATTATCACTGTTTTTACCTTCTTTGTGCAGCACCACAGGAGGTCAACTACTTCTATTCTAGCTCTCTTTACCTGTCTTATTTTGCAGATCAATATTCATCATCTTTATCTTCACCATATTCTTCTAAATACTTTTTACATCTGATCAGGAAGTTGAGAAGTATAAGCTTGGAAATCCAAAAACATTTCACTACCTCAATCAGTCTAATTGTTATGAACTTGTTGGTGTGAGTGATGCTCATGATTATTTGGCTACACGAAGGGCCATGGATGTTGTCGGAATAAGTCAGAAAGAGCAGGTACAATTTTAAGACTTGTATCTTTGTGGTGCCATATGCACTCGTTCTGCAGGTGCTTACAATCTCTTTCACTCTTCAGGATGCAATTTTCAGAGTAGTGGCATCTATTCTCCATATTGGTAACATTGAATTTGCGAAGGGCAAGGAAATTGATTCATCAGTTCTCAAGAATGACCAATCAAAATTCCATCTTAAGACTGTAGCAGAGCTTCTCATGTATGCTTGGAGGCCTATTTTGAAGTAATATATCCCTTAGCAGCATGTTACTTTCTAATTTGAAATTTGCTTTTCATTAGGTGTGATCCTGTTGCACTAGAAGATGCATTACTGAAGCGTGTGATGGTCACCCCAGAAGAAGTTATTAAGAGAAGTCTTGATCCTGATGGTGCACTAGTCAGTCGGGATGGATTAGCTAAGACGGTATATTCTCGCTTGTTTGACTGGTATGCTGCTAGTGTTTTTGGTAGCTTTGACTTTCCTCCATATCTGGTTATGATTTGTTCCACTGGTATAGTCAATCTGATGCAAGGTTTTGAAAATTATGCAGGTTAGTTGACAAAATAAATGTCTCGATTGGGCAAGATCCAAATTCAAAATGTCTAATTGGTGTTCTCGATATATATGGTTTTGAAAGTTTTAAAAGTAATAGGTAAGTATTGCTTGATAACACTGGCAAGGTAATGTTGTATAGGCACTTTATTGGTGTCTGAACTAACTCATAATTTCATTCGATTAGTTTTGAACAGTTCTGCATTAACTTTACCAATGAAAAGCTACAGCAACATTTTAATCAGGTACATAATGTTGTATTTGCAGAAATTATAGCTCCATGTTGAAACCCAATACTGAAATTCTACATATTCTTTTTTCAGCATGTTTTCAAGATGGAGCAGGAGGAATACACAAGAGAAGAGATTGACTGGAGCTACATAGAATTTGTTGATAACCAAGATGTCCTTGATCTTATTGAAAAGGTTGCTCAATATAATTTCAAACTGTATGCTTTATGATGCACAAGCCACTAGAAACTGGTTTATAGCAAAAGACTTGTGTAGACTGTCAAATGCTTATAAAAATGATTAGTGATCTGGAATTCTTAGTCTAACATTGCTAGGAGAACCTGTTAACCATCGCCAAGTCTCATTTGGCTTAAAGAAGAGACATACATAGAGATCTTCGTGGGACAATGGAGGGAGTCTCAATCGGTCTTTTCTAGGATTCCTTATCACACCACACATGGAGATTTTTCTACTGATACATAATTGTGCCCCGTGAACAAATTTTTTAAAAGGTTATGTCACTACCTGCTTCTAGAGAAGAGGTTGCTTCCATGGAAGAGGTTGACTTTGTACCACTGGGAGGTCATATACATCAGAGAATTTCTGGAACTAGGGGCCTAATTGAAATGGAGGTCTGAATTCCTACTGGTATTGTGGAATTCATTAGCCTAGTTAGGTACTATATGAACAGGCCTAAGAAAACCGCTGTATGGCTACTTCGATTCTCGATAAAGAGAAATATGACAACAGCGGTTCGAATGTATATAAACAGAAACTTTTTTTCTATACTTCCTTACTATTGGATAGTATCCATAAATCTCATAATGAGTACCTAAAGATTCATAGTGAACTTCAATAGGAGTTTCTCTTGAAGCTATACCTTGTTGATCTAGTCGTTACCGGGGATAGTTTTATTTTATTGGTTGTTCCTTTTCCTCTTCTAGACTATTGAGTTCTATGCATATATCTACATGTATAAGTTAATATTAAGATGAATCCTCCTATTCCTTGAAATTCAGAAACTGGCAACATTCTGCCGCATCAAGCTCGACAGCATATTAAATACTAATTTATACTTTTTTTTGGGTTCTGATGCCTGAATTATCACTTTCTTTCTTTTTTGTTACTGATGCTGCATGTTGGAGCAGTATTTTCATAGAAATGCTTTGTGGCTTTGCAGAAACCTGGAGGAATCATTGCTCTTCTTGATGAGGCCTGGTAGGGTTTTACATTTTGCAAAGGGTAGTTGGTTTATACTTATAGTCATCCATGACATCTTTCTGTTTCTTGTTTCCAGCATGTTCCCGAAATCGACACATGAAACATTTTCACAAAAGCTTTATCAGACCTTTAAATCCCACAAGCGTTTCATAAAACCAAAATTGTCCCGCACAGATTTTACTATTGCTCATTATGCTGGAGAGGTAACCTGGATTGTACTTTGTTGCAAGGCTAATTATCTGCAACTTGAGTTGAATTAAAATGACCATGCAATTCTATTTTGTATGCTCCAGGTTCTGTACCAATCCGATCAGTTTTTGGATAAAAACAAAGATTATGTTGTTCCTGAACATCAAGATCTGCTAAGTGCTTCCAAATGCTCATTTGTATCAGGACTATTTCCTCCAGTCCCTGAAGAGACAACCAAATCTTCAAATAAGTCTTCTAAGTTTTCATCAATAGGTTCTCGCTTTAAGGTATTACTTTCCCTTACGGTTCCGCACACACTCAATCCCTTTGAGCAATAATTAAAGAGGTTCCGGTGATTGAGCTTTTGAGGTCATTCATAAGAAGGTCAAGAGCTGATGCTTGATTAAATGGTTCAGGTACAACTCCAACAATTGATGGATACGCTGAATTCTACAGAACCTCATTATATTCGATGTGTGAAGCCGAATAATCTTCTCAAGCCTGCTATTTTTGAGAATGTCAATATCATGCAGCAACTACGTTGTGGTGTGAGTATAGATAACTCCTTGTTAACAGATTATTCCTTAGTAAATAATTTGTCAAATTAACAGTCAAGTTTTTTGTTGTCCTTTACTCTATTACAGGGTGTTTTAGAGGCAATTAGAATCAGTTGTGCCGGTTACCCTACCCGTAAGACATTTTATGAATTCCTTCATCGGTTTGGTCTTCTTGCTCCAGAGGTCTTGGAAGGAAAGTAAGTACAGTTTGTGTTTGACATTATGTCATTTGTAGGCTAATAATTTGCTGAACTGACACTTTTGTTTCCCTTATAACGTTAAGCAATGACGAAAAAGCTGCCTGCCAAAAGATTTTGGAGAAGATGGGGCTTGCTGGGGCTCAGGTAATCTGAATATTTTGTCTTGCTTCTGATGAGAATGTTAACTCGTTGAGTTTTTAGCATAACAATCTGAAATGATTAAGGTAGTACTCAATGCCAATGGGCTTCTCTTGCTTATGATTTTGTTATCAATATCCCCTAATGTTTGTTTAATGCTCTCTTGCTTTTGCCTTTGCTATTTTCATTTGAGATTCTTTTCGTATATTTCTTTTCTCTCTCTCTCTCTCTCTCTATATATATATATATATAACTCTATCTCTCTTAAGTTTTATGGTGTGCTTTATTTACATCAAGATTGGCTATATCCAATGTGCATTGTGATTTTAGTCAGGAAAAACGAAGGTCTTCCTGAGAGCTGGTCAGATGGCTGAGTTGGATGCCCGCCGAGCGCTAAAACTTAGTAATGCAGCAAAGACAATACAAAGGAAGGTTAGAACACATATTGCTCGCAAGCACTTCCTTGCTCTGCAGAAGGCAGCAATTTGCATGCAATCTGCATGTAGAGGTTCGTATCAACCTTTTGACCTCTCAAATCTTTACCTACATACTGTAGACAACCTGTTTAATACTTTATATTGTTAATGTCTCGGTGGAACTTTTTAGCTCATTTTTCCTTTGTTGTTGCTCTCAGGAAGGCTTGCTTGCAAACTATTCGATAATTTGAAAAGGGAGGCAGCTTCTCTTAAAATCCAGACGAATTTGAGAGGGTACTTGGCCAGGAAGAACTACTCTCAACTCAAATACTCAGTTGTGGTACTCCAAACAGGGATGCGAGCGATGGCTGCCCATGTTCAGTTTAGATATAGGAAACAAACCAAAGCAGCAACTATCATACAGGTAGTATAAGTCTTTCAATTGGCAAATTTTTTTAGATCAATTGGTGTTCTGTTTATAATTTGGAAATAATATTCTTAGGCTTGCTGGCGTGGTCATAGAGGTTTTTCATACTACAAGAAACTCGTATGGGCATCAATTTGGACCCAATGCAGATGGAGGGGAAGGGTTGCTAGAAAAGAGCTTCGGAAACTGAAAATGGTAGGCTTTGCTATTCTTACACTATTGGACGTATATTTCTTATGAATCTATTGTCACTAGCCTAAGTTTACAATCCAATGTCATCTGAAGAGCTAAGATGTCTTCTCATTAGCTAATGTATCTCATTTATTGCATATGATTAGATTAGGGATGCAGATTATGTTCCAATTTACCATCTTTACTCAAGAGCCTGGAATGCTAGTTTCCATGCCAAGGAAATCGTTGTCTCTGATTCTTCCATTTTTACCTGCACACTTCTGATAGACATGTTAAATATCTGCAGGCTGCAAGAGAAACTGGTGCTCTCAAAGAAGCGAAAGATAAGCTTGAAAAGCAGGTGGAAGACCTTACACTGCGTTTACAGTTAGAAAAACGTCGGAGGGTAAGTTCACTTCTTGAGAATGCATATCATATGCATAGAGATAGAAGTTTGTCGAGATATATACATATATGCATATATCATAAGTTGATTGTCAAAACATAATCAATGATGAAAGATTCAATATTAGGCGCTTGTGCTATTTAATGCTCTTGGCTTTTATTACATTGAGAAATTTTTGTGCCCAGAGTGACTTGGAAGAGGCAAAGGCCCAGGATATTACAAAGTTGCAGCAGTCCTTGGAATCTATGCAAAGCAAATTGGATGAAACAAATGCACTACTTCTTAAAGAACGTGAGGCTGCTCAGAAAGCAATTGAAGAAGCCACGTCAATTGTCAAAGAAACCCCTGTTCCTGTTGAGGATACAGAAAAAGTTGATGCTCTTACTGCAGAAGTAGAAAAGTTTAAGGTAATGCTGGTGGAATGTGATATTACTCCCATACAAACCTTCCTAGTCTCACTAAATCCATCTTCGTTATCATATTATGATTCGCAGGATTTATTGCAATCCGAGAAACAACGAGCTGAGGATTCTGAAAGAAAATTTGCCGAAGCCCTG
>NC_026150.1:2285827-2303367 GCF_000512975.1 Sesamum indicum
GCTGAAAGAAGAGTCCAGCAACTTCAGGAATCTTTGACCAGGTACAACGATTATTATAAATTGTTCCTTTCATCATTTTGCCCTGGAAAACTTCCATAATGCAAATTTAAACATGTATATTTTAGGTTGCTTAAGTAGACTATTTCTCCTTGAATTTATTATTGAGCTAGAACTAAGAGGGATTACACAGTTAACTTGAGACATTGAAGGTCTTTTAATGTTGTTTGATCATCTTGATGTAAACTGGGGGACTAGAAGGACTAAAGTAGAAACTTTGGTTCAATAAGAAGTCTGTATCATTTACGATGATAGAGTATTACATAGAAGCTGGAGCATAATTATTTGATCCTGATATAGGATCAATGATTAATTATTTTATCTTGCTCTGGCTCCAGGAAGTATTATAGGATTTTCCTTCAAAAAATTCATCATTTAGGGGGAAAATCATTAAGATAAGTTAAAACAAGAAAACTTATTTATATTCCTGCAGTGTTCAAATATTAACTCCAAGTAGGGAAATAATTTGATGCCATGTGTTGTCTAAACTTATTGCTGTATTTCTTTTTCCACCTAGTTTTTTCAAGAAATGTTTCTACTTTGTTAATCTCTTCTAACTATGTTCTGTTTTCTGCTTGGGAGAATGATGCATCATCAACCATAACATGTGTGATGCATTTGACACCATGAAGAACATCAGAGCTGAATCTCTAAGTTCTTTCAATTACCAACCGCATTCATGTCCACCGGCTTTGCATTTTTTTTCTTTAGTTTTATATTGTATTTCTCTTTTCCTTCACCCACTCGTTTCTAAACATGGAATGGTTTGTGGCATTTCTTGTGATATTTCAATTGGTACAGTTGATGTAAAACTTGTCCCCTTGATAGGCTTGAAGAGAAGATGACTAACGTAGAATCAGAAAACAAAGTTCTTCGCCAACAGGCGTTGGCCATGGCACAGAACAATAAATTGCTATCAAGAAGTTCAAGGTCAATTATGCAGGTGAATCTAAAAACAAACTGCTTTATTAATATTTCTGCTCATATAGAATTTAGCACTAATATATAATTTTGTTTCTTCTTTTTGATTTTGTGAAATTTGTCAGAGAGCTGAAAGCACAATTAAAACTACTGTAGTAAGTCAATATACTCTGAATACCATTTGTCTGTTATGGAAACAGTCTAGAATGTTAATATCTTGTTACAAATGTAAAAGGATTTGCATAGTGTTTCAATGAACTCAAGAGAATCAGAGCTGGATGATAGGCCTCAAAAGTCACTCAACGAGAAGCAACAAGAGTATCAAGATTTGCTTATCCGTTGTATTGCTCAGCACTTGGGCTTCTCCAGAGGCAGGCCCGTTGCTGCCTGCATTATCTACAAATGTCTTAGGCAATGGCATTCATTTGAGGTCGATAGGACAAGCATTTTTGACAGGATAATACAAACTATTGGCACAGCCATTGAGGTAGGAAAACTGGATCTAATTGGCATGTTTTGTGATATTCTATTTTATTTATCACTATATAACTTTAATGTACCTTTGAACTGAAGACCCAGGACAACAATGATATATTGGCCTATTGGCTGTCCAATGCATCGACTTTATTGTTGCTGCTGCAGCGCACACTGAAAGCTGGAGGAGCTGCTGGAGCCGCCCCACAACATCGGCGATCTCCATCAGCCACTCTATTTGGGAGAATGACACAGGTAACAGATATGTCATTATGATACTTAATTTTTAGTCTATAAGCATTTTCTAATTGTTAAAATGCCTCTTTTCCCCTAGAGTTTCCGAGGTACCCCTCAAGGCGTTAATCTTTCTTTACTTAATGATGATTCGGCGGGTACCATACGCCAAGTAGATGCCAAATTAGTTTGCAGTCTATAAGCATTTTCTAATTGTTAAAATGCCTCTGTTCCCCTAGAGTTTCCGAGGTACCCCTCAAGGCGTTAATCTTTCTTTACTTAGTGATGATTCGGCTGGTACCATACGCCAAGTAGATGCCAAGTACCCTGCATTACTGTTCAAACAACAGCTGACTGCTTATGTGGAGAAAATTTATGGCATGATCCGAGATAATTTGAAAAAAGAGATTTCTCCACTGCTCGGACTATGCATCCAGGTAAGTGGATTCAACTTATATAATCAAATTATTGAAGAAATTCAGCATATATTAGGGTTAAATACAGATTGCCAGGATATATATTAGGGTTACATACAGTTTGCTCACTTCAATTTTCTAAAAGGTCACATAAACCCCTTTGTTCAATAAGACAGGTCACATAAAACCCCGAGATAATAAACTTGACATTTGCCCCACTGGTCTTCAACTCCCATTAGTCTCCTTTTGTATAGACGGGCACACCTCCTTTTATTTTGAGTTGCTTTCAGATGAAACTACCTCGTAGTATTATATATACATCCCGACAGTTTCTCCACCCAACTTCAACTTCACATTGTAAGAATTTATTTATCAAGTATTTATTTTTATAAAAAAATCATCTTTATATTTTAAAATGTGGTTGCTTTTATAATTTATACAAATTGCTGACATCATCTTGTCCATCTGTCCAAGGACTCATTTGCACTTACAAAAAAAAATTAAATTGAAAGGTGAGAACTAAATGGTTTTCCTTTATTCTTTTGGCTTCATATTCAAAAGACTTTTTAGGTTCTTCATGGCCTTAAATGTTTGGATTTTTATGCATTCATTTTTTCAACTAATATTTGCAAATTTACTAAAATTTATTTGGAGCTTCTTGAAGAAGTATATAAAGATGCTCCATGGAAAAATAGTTTTTGAACAATTTTTTTTCCATGTTCCAATTGATTCAATTAACAGCCACCTGTATCTTATAACCTTCCAATCAATTAAGTTACAATAATTTCTTTAGAACTAAAAAGATTTTGGATTGCAATCTTTTTTTGAGATTTTTTGTTAATTACCAAAATGACATTCTCGATAGCAAATGAAGGAATTGTCATAAATCTATCCTTAAAGAACTTATCCCTAGAATATGTATGTAAACTGATATAATAAATATTAATGAACCTTTTAGTAAAATGATGAGTATTTAATGTTTTAGTTTTTACGAGCATATTGTTCTTAAAAGCAAAAGATATAAATGTCAAGTTACCCTATCGTAATATATCCATTTTATAATAATGAAAATTATAGATATATGCATGCGTTGACTGATTTTTATATAATATAATAAACTAAAAATGTAAGATATGCACTCTGATATTAAATAATTACTTACATCATTAAAGATAGAAATTGTTTTGTTTTGATTTGTTATGTAATAGGCCCTTTTGTACATCTTTATATCATAAACTAGTTTGGTAAACTTATATCATTTTATTATTTTGAAAAGGCATGAACTTATGTCCTTGGAAGCATTGATTTTGCCACTGGAAAAAAATATTTTCATTTCTTAGGTCTTTTAATGATTTTCTGACAAAATCCTTGGGAGGAAACTTAAAGATATCTATCTTGTTCCATTTATTAATTACCTCAAATTTCTCTTCTTTCAATAAAGTATCAGACTTTGGTCATCTTTTAACTTGTGTAAACTATTTTCTTTCGGTAAAAGCTAATTTTGAATTTAAATAAAAGACCTACGAAGGGTATACAGAGCAATTTGTCACAAACTTTATGAGGAGACAATTAAATTGATGATGATTACTAATAGGCAACAGCCTATTTCCACTCATCAACCACTTATTTAGGGGGAAAATTTCACACTTATTAATTCATTAAGGTGAAGGCAAATACTAGAGAGTTCAAGGGGGGTAAATTGTATTTATTCCTTTTTTTTGTCTTATTTTTCCTGGAAGCCAGATGAGGCTGTGAGATTCAGTTTCATCTATCACTTTACCTTTTATGTGGTTTTATTGATGTAGGCTCCAAGAATATCGCGAGCAAACTTAATTAAAGGAGCAGCCCGCACTCAAGAAAAGTCTGCTGCCCAGGAGATTTTAATTTCTCACTGGCAAGGAATTGTAAAGAGCCTTGGGAATTTTCTCAACGTACTTAAAACGAACCATGTAAGCGCAATTTTGTTGCACACATTTTTGCCTGCTATAGCTGTGGAACTATGACTTAATCGTTACCGACGTGTTGCTCATATATGATGGCATGACCTTTCATTAATCAGTTGAAAAGATGTATTCCTTTTCAGTGTTAGGAATTTTTGTTTTGGGAATGACTTTCATGTTACCTCTGTGCATCTATGCAATGCATATACTTATGTTCACCATACTGATGATTTCCCCCCATACCCACTTTCCTTCCATGATAAACTTACAATCCAAGCCTAGGTCCCAGGATGAAAGCCGTATCTTTTTATTTATCATGTTATCTATTAACTAAAATCCTAAACTCTTCTGTACAACAACTGGGTTGAAGAGTGACCTAGACACAGGAGATGTCAATCTCCTAACTCATATGTAGGAATTTGACATTTACTGCTAGTCTACCGCCCACCAATTTTCTTTAATGGTCATTAGTACTTTTCTTCTCATAAACTTTTATACAAATTTCTCCAGTCATATTCTGTTATAGCTTTAAACTGGTTAACTTCACACAGATCACTTGTTATTCTTTATCTGTAAAAGGAAGTCTGTGAAGGGTTCTGTGCTATCTAGGATCATCGGCAGTGGGAACTAGGTTACATAAATGGGTAATGCCATATTCAATCTCATCATCGATTGTGCATATTTACTGACCAAGGGTTACTTACTCCCTGATATCATGTATCAATACTTTGAACACTTATGTTGTGAAAGTATTGCTGTTGGTCCTTTATTTTTCTTGTTTTAAAGGAATACATTGAAAATCATTATCAATTGAAATTTCATAGATGCTTCGGTCGTTTCTTGCATCTCCATTGCTGATAAACTATTCCATGCAGCAGTGAAAAAAAAATTCTGTAATCAGGTTTTGAGGTCCTTGAAACTCCACCTTATGCTGATTTGAGGTGGCTTAAAATTTACCAACCTATGGTTGGAACCACCCCTGATATAGCCTTTACCCCCAAAGATTTGAGGATAAAATTAAATCATTTATTCTACTTGAAGGGGTCCATCAACTTGGATTATTATGGTTTTCTTGGCCCTCTTGAGTTTTGCCAGATGAAGTTGGGGCTCTTCTTTTGCTCGAGGATTTTGACTTCGGCGAAGGTTTAGAACATAAAAATAGTCTAGAGGCGGAAAACATTTTTCCCTGTATAAGATTCAGAAGAAAACATGGATTAGGTGGTTAATGGTTTCGGATTTATAGAGATACTTTTTCAATTGTTTGGCAACTGGGAGAAGCCATTTTAAAATCTAACTTGGGAAAAAATCTTCGAGAAGAATAGACAAAATAGTGTCATTAAGAAAAGGTTGCTGCCGGTAGGGCACCCAAAAAATGGACCATATAGATAAGAGATGGGTAAAGGATTAAAGCTAGAAGGTTTAGATGGAAACAACTAGCGACTATTTTAGCATCTGATATTATTATACAGTAGAGAATGCATTCCAACTCCATGGCATCAGCACAAAGATTCGGAATTTTATCTTAAACAACTTTTATATAGACAACTCTAATCCTAACCTAGTAGGATTTTGAATTCTTATTAACCGTATCAATTGCTTACCATGTAGTAATATGACTTAGGATAAAGAATAGACTCTGGTGCAGAGTTCTATTCTGGAAATCCTGGAAATGTAGATTCTTTTCTGATGATACCCAGGATAACATAACAGATAATTCATATAAGTTGATACAGAATCATTGAAGATGGTTTTGGGCTGTTGAATGGCATCTGATGCGCTTAAGGTTTCCTTTACAGTTAGCTTTTGTTTTTTCAAATCTGGTCTGCATGAAGTTTTCATCCTTTCCTATAGTTTATAGGGTTACCAAGATGTTGTTTTCAAGGTACCGATTATAATGAGTGTCTATCATTATCCATTCGGACATTTGACAAATTTTATTGGGATCCATCTCAGGTACCTCCGTTTTTAGTTCGGAAAGTGTTCACTCAATTGTTTTCATTCATCAACGTCCAGTTATTCAACAGGTGTAGCAGTACATTACTTTGTTAACTTAATTGTATATACTGCTAAGTCTTGTCACTAGGCCTTGGACTAATATTTCCTTGGTGCAGTCTTTTACTAAGACGAGAATGCTGTTCATTTAGTAACGGTGAATATGTCAAAGCTGGATTGGCTGAACTAGAGCACTGGTGTTACAAGGCAACTGATGAGGTACTTAAGTTTAGGAAAGATATGTATGGCTTGCTTTTTATTATCCTGCTAAATTTGCTACATATTCCAGTACGCAGGTACAGCTTGGGATGAGCTCAAGCATATCAGACAGGCTATTGGGTTCCTGGTATTTTCCTGACTTATCTTTTCTTTACATGGAGGATTCTTCCCATGCTTGTGGTAATCATTGTAGAAAATTCAAGTTATATGGAAAAGTGTGTTCCCTATGTTATGCTTAAATGGTACATACACCATGGAAAGACTGAAGCCTGAATGTGTAATGACGGAAAAGTAAATCAAGAGGGAAATTGCTTCAACATATATCAGAAAAAATAAAAGATGGGGAAAAGTTTATGAGGAAGCACATGAGTTATGCACCACCTAAACTCAGAAATGCCATTATAGTTGGATGAGATTATTGGAAATCATCTTACTTTAAGGGATTTGTTTTTTATACTTTAATCCTTATAATTCTTATGTCTTGGCGCCAACCACGAAAGCCCTTGTTTGTGATTTTAGAAATACAAAATGAATCAAAATTTAATTGTATCAAAACTTTTGGTTTGCTGTAACAGGTTATACATCAGAAGCCAAAGAAGACCCTGGATGAAATAAGTCATGATCTGTGTCCTGTAAGTAGTCCGTAAATATGATTTTCTTAAGAAACTGGCATGTTAAATCTGCGTTTCTTTATGCTGATGAGTTTTTCTGTCCTTTACAGGTCCTCAGCATTCAACAGCTTTATAGAATCAGTACAATGTACTGGGATGACAAATACGGCACGCATAGCTTATCCCAAGATGTAAGTCCTTGTTAGTTGTCTTATCTCTGCTTTCAGTTGTTGACTCAACTGCTGATGCATTTCAAACATAGAGCAGCTAAAGAATAACATATGGTTCATATGCCTTCAGCCTCATGTTTTTAAATGATCATATAAATTGGTTGAGAGGCTTTTACTGACATTTTTATTCACAGGTAATATCCAACATGAGGGTGTTGATGACTGAGGATTCAAACAATGCTGTGTTGAAAATGAACATTATCCATCCACTTTAAGGCTGCTATTAATTTATATTGGTTTCGCCATTTCTTCTCAAATCTCTCTTTATTTGTTCTTAATCTTTGTATGTTGCAGCATACCATTTTCAGTCGATGATCTCTCCAAATCGATGGATCGTTTTGATATTTCAGACATTGAACCACCGCCGCTCATTCGCGAAAATTCGGGCTTCAGCTTTTTACTGCCTGCCACAAACTAACTGATCGTAGTTAATCTTTTTTCTGTCTGAATCTCAGCCGAAACATCCTCATTTTTGAGGACATGCCTGAATCGTATGTGGTAAGTGAACTATAATTCTCAAGGGATGCGTTCTCTCATACAAGACCCTGTAGCCAATCTGACATTACATTCTTTAAGAAACTGATCATTTCAAGAAAGATGTACATTTAATTTTCTTTATGGTATGTGAATGCTGGTTGTATGATAAAGACATATTTACAACACTCCTCCCCTCCACTCACAAGATCACAGGCATAGGAGAACGAGAAATAGTGATAACGGCTTTACATTTGCTGCAATAATTGGGACATGTTTCAGTAATAGCTGTGTGTAGTTTTAAGCTCTGGAATTTGGTCTGGTGTAGTTTTTGGGGCAGTGGCCACTTTTCAGATTTCCAATCAGTTTACAAAACACAAATATTGTGTGTGGTGTAACCAGAAATCTCTGATTTGCGTGTGCTCATGGCCACAGAACTTCCAATATGCTTGTTGCTGGCTGGAAACTGGAATGTGTTAATACATTTATGCATTTGGTTCGAAGGAGAAAAACATGTACACGGTTGAACCGTTATGTTAGCTAGGAGACGGGAGTTGATCTGAATGAATGCTCCCGGTCATGCGTCATAGGTTGATCATCGGAGGTGTTAGAAAGCAGATTGTCTTAACGAGGTGAGAAGATAGAGCTTAGGAATGAAATTTTGTGTAGTATAGAAGTTCACCCTTTTGAGGAGTTTGTAGTTGATTAGTCACAGACATTCATAACAAATGTAAATGAATAATACACCTTTTTTTTTTTTTTATTTGTTTTGATAATTCTTGTGTAATAAACATAGGCCCTTATTGCAAGAAAAATATTGATCTTCATTGATTTGATGCTGTACTTGAATGTCAGGTTCCATAATGCTTCACTGTTGTTTACCTTTTTATGATATGAATTGTTGACAAGATATATGATGGCTTTCATTGCTCAAAAACAGCTCTATTAATTGTTTCTTTCCTTAAAATGTAACAACTTAGGGGGCCATGTACATTGCCCTTCAAACTGTTGGTGTTAAATAGCTCAGCAGTTATATTTTTTACCCTGTAGTACACCATATAAGATCCTCTTCAGTTAATGCACCAACTAGTAGTTGTATTTCATTTTTGTTTCATTAAAACTACACACACACACACACACACACACATATATATATATTCTTGATCTTATTGTTAAGATAGGGAAAATTGCAATTTTACGTCTCACAATTTATTCTCTTTGCGATTTTAGTTTCATTGTTTTAGCATTCATCATATTTAATCTCATAAGTCACAAACCTTAGCAACTTTAGTCAAATTATGTTAAGATTTAATGGAGGGTGCACATGATTTGTGTTCCGTAATTATGTAATGAAATCTATGGTTGGGACTAAAATTGTAAGTTCCTGTAACTCATGGGATTAAATTTGGTGGGTGCTAAAATAATGGAATCAAAATTGCATAAAGGGTAAGTTCTGGGATGTAAATTGTAATTTTTCCTGTTGAGATAATTATCCGTTAATTGTTCAATTCTATACTCTAGTAAATGTTTATTCTTTTTTGAAAAAAATAATAGAGTAAATTATATTGTTATTTTTAGATCTTAAGTCTAATTATGCGAAACACTCTATGCCATTTGTGAATTACATGTACACGCCTTAAGAGTTTGTTGATGTTAAGAGGTATTTGTGCAATTCTTTTTTTCCCATGAAAACATGTTTATGTAAATTATAATTACAACCTCAAGCAGCAGTGTACTCGTAATTTTGGGAAGTACAAGGGTTATTTTATTGTGTAATTAGAATTAGTGATAATTATATTGCTCTCTCTTGAGATTTGTTGTAATTACACGTAAACCTCTTGTGGTTTGAGAAATTACATATAGGACCTTTGACATTTGTTTCTGCCTAATAATTAGTAAAAATAGATCCCTCAATTAGTCAAAATTTACCTAATTTGTTGATATTAGTAAAAACAAAAAAGAATAAAAATTTATATGTACTTCCAATCGATTTATTACAGATCAAATAAATCTTTCTTTGACCAAACTGCCCTTATAAAGGTATAGATGTATTTCCTCACATGCATTAATGTGTGAAAATGTACAAGTATAATTTGGTCAGAAAAAAGAATTTTTTGACTTGTAATAAATCAATGGGGGTAAATATGAATTTTTATTTATTTTTTTAAATATCAACAAATTCGATAAATTTTGACTAAATCTATTTGCTAAATGAAAATAAATATCAGGATACTAAATGCATTTTTTTAAACTACATGAATTTTACGTATAATTACACCAAAAAATTATGTTTTCTTTGAAATTTAAGTTCAGGAGGTGTCAATGTAATTTACCTAAAATAATAAACATAAAATACTGAGAGATATAAGCAAGAAGTCATTGTTGTATACATTTTATAAAGGAGAAATTGCAAAATTAATCCTGTAAGTATAGGGGGTGGCAAAATTAATTTTGTAAATATTGGATTGACAATTTTAATCCTATAAGTTTCAATTTAGTGAAAATTTTAGTCTTCTGACTAAAAATTGCCAAATTTTATCCGAAAAAATTGGGGCATAGAGTTCCGACTCCAAACATATAACATTCTCATAGGATGATGACATAAGAAAAAAAGAAAAAAAACCAACACCACCGCCTATCCCCTTTGGTCCCCCTTCTGGCCACCCAACACCCCTACCTGCACCACCCTCATCGCTGCCTGGTCCCCTCTCTCTCCCGTCTCCCATCGCCGCGAGCCCTCACCCTCGCCCTCGCCTCTAGCAACCCAATCCCTTGCCTTAACCACACCCAGACCACATTTTTTTTTGCCTCTCGCTGTTGTTAAACCTCCTAAATTTATTTTCTTTTTCTTCTCAATTTGTTGCCATCCGATCTATCCATCATTTGAGACTACTACCAATCGAATCCTCATCCTTCGGCAAATCATTTGCACCCAAGCCCATCCATTTTTGTCCACTATTCGGTTGGTTATTTCTGTTTTCATTTTCACTACTTTTTCATCGCCTCGCGACTTTTCTCCATCATATTTTCGCCACCAGCAATCATCTCGTTGACGGACCAGTACCCCTATGTTCGCCTTCCCACAACACACACATTCCTGCGATCAGTTCCATCAATGACACCATCCACGTTATGGCCTTCGATCAGTTTTCATAAACGCCAACCACCTCCCTCCATTTCTTCTTTATTTGTCATGTCAGCATCCACGTAGGATGCTGGCTATGTAAATAAAGTTCATTTCAATGCCGAAACCCTAAACCCTAGTGAATTTGTTAATTTTCGATCAAAAGATCAAAATTGCAATAAATTTAAAATATAAAGAATAAAAATCACCAGTTCCAAAGTTACCAGACCAATTTTACTAACTCTATACTCACAGAACTAATTTTATAATTTTTTGTTTTATATAATTCACGAAGTTCAAAGTTGATATGAGAAGTAATTCCATAAGAAACAACCATCGACAAATTCTATATTTGAGTAATTCGAATAAGAATATCCTACTAAACTCTTTGAAATTTTATCACATTATCCGAACCCAAGACCCGCACTAGGAAATTTAGAATGGTAAAATTTTCCAAGTTAGTAAGTCTGTCTTTCTTTCTTTCTTTCTTTTTTAATTAATTTTCATAAAAATTAAACAATAATATTATGATTACACCAATATAATCCAATCAATATAATAAAAAAATAATAAAACAAATTTCAATAAACTCATATAAAATTAAATAAAATACTCACATATATCCGGTAACACAAAAACTCATAACTTTTGTATCAATCCTGTGACCTAGTTTTAACAATTGGGTTAAAACATAATTGGTAGATGAAGAATATAGATTAAGTTAGGCGCTACTACTATTATTGTGTTAACTAGTCAATTAATTAACCAGTAATGGTTAGACAAAATTGATCAGTTTCACCAGTTGTTTTCAAAATCTATTTTTATTTATTATATTGATGATGTATGCAAGTTTTCCACATCGATTGCAGATAAGGAGTTTGAGTAATTTATTGCTCCAAAGCCTCATCTCTTGCAATGATGCGCCTTTTTCAAAATAAAAATCATAAGTTTTATGCAAAGTCAAAACAAATCATATTTCGCACAAAGGAGTATCGATCGCAGTGCAGGTCACATCACAGGTAAATTAAGCTAGAAAGAGAACAAATTGTGTGGCACCTTGGGAAGTCAATTCACTGAAAATCTCTATACTAATATTCTTCAAGAAAGTTAGTGCAATATATGTATATATATATCTGCCAAAACATGCAACACAAAGAATGATAATTCCCTGTAGTTGCAAAAAGCTGGTTGAAAAGCATACATAATAATGTGAAGAGTGCTAAACATCCACTAGATTTCAGCTATATTTGGGGAAAAAGTAACCCCACTGGAACCCTAAAGCTTCTGCACTCATTGTTTAAGCAATCCCCAGTTTTGGCAACAGACATTTTTGCAGGTGAACTACGACTACTACTCCTCTTAATGCTTTCTCTCACCTGCTGTTTACATATATAATTACAGTCCTCATCCATCAGCCCCTCTCATAGAAAGCTTCCCTTTCTCTTCTAAACACTGCAGGTTTTTCAGTTCTAAAGCCTTAGCAGAAATCAGCTTCTGCATCACTGTCACAAAAGGTCTTTGGAGACGGATATCATCCGTCTCTGAATTTGTTGCTTCTTCTTCTCTTTTCTTGTTTGAGAAGAAAAATGGAGAAATTGAGGTGGGGTGGTTGTGATCAGAGGTTGATCAGGGATTCATGGGATGGGACAACCTTAAGCTTTGAGAAGGATCGTACGTACGGGTTTTCATGGCCTCAAAGGAACTACAGGTGCAGCTTTTGTAAGAAGGAGTTCAAGTCTGCACAAGCTCTTGGTGGTCATATGAATGTTCATAGGAGAGATAGGGCAAGAATGAGACTCTCACCTTCATGGGATTCTCAAATTCCCAACCCTAACCCTAACCCTAACCCTAGTTTTTCTTTGTCATCGTCGACACGGTTGAGGCCTTCCGTTGCTAAGTTTTCACCTTATAATAGTATTTCATGTCATTCATTTCTACCTAATTACTCACCCCCTTCAGCTTCGCAGCACCAAGAAAAGCCGGTTCCAGCCGTTATCGAGCGCAGTATCACCGCCTTTCGTGGAGGAGAAAGGGGAAAGACGACGGCCAAAGGGACAATGCTCGACGTCACAAGCTTAGCGAGAAGAAGGGATGCAAGGGTTTGGACAGCAAGTGAGTTTGTTAGGTTAGATTTGAACTTGGGTTTGCTCCAAGACACTAAGGATCAGGATTTGGATTTGGAGCTTAGACTTGGGTGTAATTAACTTAGAATGTTTGTATCGTAATGTAATATCGTACTGTGTTCAATATTTTTTGCTGCATCGTTAAATTTCATGTATGTATTTGCTAAGTTTGAAGTCATGAACTCGGAAGTTTCTTCGTTCCTCCGGCAACAATGTTTTCTAGGTTTTAATTCCCAGCACGTCAAATTAAAAGAAATTAAGAAACTCGTAGTTCAGGGATCGCATTATCGTCGATTATCCTGTTTCTGTACTATTTTCTTGGTGACGGATATACATTATTAATTCTTCTGATCAATATGTCCCTAGCTTGATTAATTCGATTGTGTCCATTTCTTGCATCATCAGCCATTTGGTGATTAATGTTCTTGTCTAGCTTTCTTTGGAATTTAATCTGAAATCATGGTACAGATGATCATGATGACAGTGAACATGATCAAAAAGATTTGCAATTGAAATCACATCCATTCCCCCCTTCAATTAAACATATGTACGTGGGTTTCCTCTTAATTCTTGATCAAAACTAGAAATAAGGTTTATTATATAATTTGTGATATTAATTAGAGTAGCTGGCATTATTAATTAATTGTCCGAATTCATGATTCATCAAACCTAATTCAAGAACTCAAGCAGTTGCCAGTCTCCAAAGCCCATTAAATTCCTTACAGCAAATTAAGAGCCAGGCACAAGAACATGATGATCAGACAGTACTAGAAGAAGGGATATATATGTATTTATGTGTGTGTGTGTGCAGAGGATAGGAATTAAGAAAAAGTCTATCAGTTGAGATTATTTTCTTGCTTTTGTCTCAGTGAGATGCATGCTACTAATTAATACATTACATGTATTGAGGAGTAAACTGTTACTCCTAGTACTGAGGTTGTAAGTACCTTAGAGATGTCAAGCTTTTATTGCAAATGTTATTTTGGTCTGTGCACAAGGGATATTGCATTTTCCGATACCTGCTCCTTTGCATGTTCCCAACAAATGCCTGGTTGTCAGTGGCATGATGGCCTTTCTCCTTATAGAAACTGGTATTTTGGCCTCTTCAATCCCAGTATACTTCACTTCTTTTACTTCAAATGTATGCTCAGTAATTAAGGTTTAAACTTCTTGCATAATATGCTTATAACTACATTATAGATGTAGTTCAAGAACATCCGTTAAAAGTCTATTAAAACTCATGTTTGTGTCATTTCGCATCATATCAATATAATTTATTATATTATGTACTGACGTCTTTATAATATAGATTTTGGTGAAACTATACTTTTAATTCTATAAGATAGGGGTCATTACTTTTAGTCTCTGTGTTACGAGATTTTTAAATTGATTCCAAAATTGAAAAAACTCGTTACATTTAATCATATCTTTAAGGGACTTTAAAATGATATTAAAATTGAGAAAACTCGACAAATTTAGTCCCTTGTCCAAGTTTTCATAAATAAAGAGATGGCGTGACACGTGCAACGTGTGTGTCCATAAGTTGCGTGAGCACCCAACCCGACAGCCAAACTAACAAACACGCATATTGCACGTGTCATTGCCGTCTATTTTTCGACAGAAACTTGAACACGGGACTAAATATATCGAATTATCTCAATTTTAGGGCTATTTTAAAAATTCGTAAAACAAATGACTAAATGCATTGAGTTTTTACAATTTTGAGATCATTTCTCGTAAAACAAATGATTTAAAAGTATTGAACTCTCAATTTGATGGGACTAAAATTATAATTTTGTTGGAGATGTAAGAGGATGATAGATCATAGAATTATATGAAGTGGGTAGTGGGGGGAGGGTAGGTAGGTAATTAGGGAGATGAGGGACAAGAAGATGTGTGAGAGGAGGGGAGGACAGGTGAAAAATGGAAGACAAAAGAAGTAGTACTTTTGGGGAAGATGAGAAACCTGGGGTCGGCAGAGGGTATGTTTTTAGTGAAAGAGAATTTAGACAACATAGTTATGAGGAGAGGGGTATGGGATAAAGGAACAACATACGTCACTATTTCCTTTCCTCTATCTATTTATATACATTATTATATGTCCCTTTCCATTCACTAAATTTCATTTACACCTCTTTGTACTACCTTTCTTACACCCATCCACCCTCTTTCCATCTATTAGAAATTTAATTATTATCAACCGAAAATTGGGTAACTTTGTTATTTTTCCCTCCATATTTTAGAGCCGGTATATTTTTCGCTTCATTAATCATAAAATTCTTATTAATGAAAAATTTTTAGTCATTTCGTTAGATTATGTCGGCTAATATATTTTAACAAAAACGGCATGTGCATAGCATATGTGATAACTCTGCAATTATAATGATTTTATAGCAATTTAATCTTCCTTTTTTAAGCCAAAATATTCCTAATTATGTGATTTTATTGCATATTCAGCAAAAAGGAAGATTACAAGGACGTTTCTGCAAAATTGACAAAGTGCGCCCACGCTTAATGGAGTAGTCAACTCGGGATAAGGATAAGCACGAATGATATCCCCAAGAGATAAAGGAATCAAGTGTTTAGATTTAGAAAGGATTCTTTTAAGCTTATCTTTTGTAATCTATTTACCTTTTTAGAGTTTATCACGTATCTATCCCCCCATTACGTCTAGATTCGTAAGGGACTTTTATTATAAATAGGGAGGATCTCTTTATTAGAAGTAATTCAGTTTTTATCTTAGAACTCTATAGAATTCTCTGTTCATCTCTTCTCTTTTATTTTATTTTACTACTGGAATTAAAGGAATTCCACTTTCTAGTGTGTTCTTCCATTAATATGTCCGGCTAAATTCCTTATTTCCTGGTTAAGGTATGGTGATTGCTTGATTCCCATTATGTTGTGAGATCTAATCTGCGTTCTACACTTGTCAAACAAATATTCATGTTATTCTCTGTGCTTTAATTACAAACATCTGATTTATGAATGATTCGGCCGGTTGTTCATTATCAAGAAGGTTTGCTTAGCTAATTGAACTTTATAAATCCGTGTAATTGTTTATTTAGTTCAATACTTAGTGGCAACGTAGCATGATTAGTTATGTCACAGTATTTAATTATGTTATGGGGAATGCATGATCTAGTTTAAACGAATTGTCCTCGTAGGAGTTTGTTGATTAGAATCAGGCCATTCTAATTCTTAATGTTGTTAATAGATTAAATCTTGTGGACGTTCCCAAGGTTGTCTATTAATTAGAGATCTAGCCAACGGTCGTACCTTGGCTAACGAAAAGGTAAGGAAAGGTGAGGTTGTTAGGTCGTACCAACGACCATAACTGGTTTATTTGTCCAATACACGTGTTATTCTTGCATCAATGATCAACTCACGAGAATCAAGCATAATCCTAGCCTTAACCGGAAAATCTCTCTCTCATAAAGCCAATCTCTGTGGATCGACCCTACTCCCACTTTCACAAGTGTAGTAGGAATTATTTTTGGTGACTTTGACACTCATCAAATTTTGGCGCCGTTGCCGGGGATTGGCGTTTTTAAGTATATTTCTTTATTTTTAGTTACTTGATTTTTATCACCATTAATGCCAAGGTCTTCTCGTACAGGTGAATTGGTATACGACCCCGAAATCGAAAAGACCGCACGAAGACTTCGTCAGGAGACTAAGCAACAACTGGAAGGAACATCCACTCCATACAAAGACAAAGAAGACCCAAATTTTGAATTTGAGGAATCCATAAGCGAATCCGAAGAAGGGACAATGGCTTTGATCCCTGAAAGATCGATCAATGACATGACGTTGCCCGATCTAAATCAGCAGCCACTGTGCATTGAATACCCCGATTTAGAGGTAGATTTTGAACTGAAATCTGGATTAATTCATTTACTTCCTACCTTCCGTGGTCTCGCAGGTGAAGATCCACATAAGCATCTGAAGGAATTCCATGTGGTGTGTTCCGGAATGCGACCACAAGGCATAAGCGAGGAACAAGTCAAATTGAGAGCATTCCCCTTCTCTCTCGCCGATCAAGCGAAAGATTGGTTGTATCTCCTACCTTCAGGATCCATTACAAGATGGAACGATCTCAAAAAACAGTTCCTTGAGAAATACTTCCCTGCCTCAAGAGCCACAACAATCCGGAAGGAGATCAGCGGAATTCGACAATTCGCGGGAGAAAGTCTTTTCGAATATTGGGAAAGATTCAATCGACTAGTGGAGAGTTTCCCCCATCATCAAATCCCGAACCACCTGTTGATCCAATATTTCTATGAAGGTCTATCAAATATGGATAGAAAACTGATAGATGCGGCAAGTGGTGGAGCATTGTTCGACAAAACCCCCACCGAGGCGCGTAAACTAATCTCGACTATGGCGTCCAACACGCAACAATTTGGGGTTAGACATGATGATCCACCTAGGAAGAGCCACGAGGTAAGTAATCTTGAAGAACGTTTAAATCAACTCACAACTGTTGTTGAAAAAGTTGTTGCAGATATCTATCAACAAGTCAAAGCATGTGGTATCTGCACCTTAACGGGACATGCTACCGACATGTGCCCAACTCTTCAAGAATCAACTACCGAACATGCCGACGCCGTAGGAGGATTCGTCGGACAACAACAGAGAAGATATGATCCTTTCTCCAACACATACAACCCCGGATGGAGGGACCACCCGAATCTGAATTACGGCAACCAACACTTTCAAACACCT
>NC_026150.1:2303531-2304050 GCF_000512975.1 Sesamum indicum
TGGCGTCGTCTGTTGGTAAGCTAGAGTCTCAAGGTAAGCTACCTTCTCAATCTGTCATTAACCCTAGACAAAATGTTAGTGCTATTACGCTTTGTAGTGGAAAAGAATTGCAGGAATATGTGAACGAAGATGACACCAAACGTGGCTCGGTGTGAAAAGAAAGCCGGAAAAAGAAATTGAGGTCCAACAAGAACAAACCAAACACGAAGTGGACCATCCGCAGCCTTTGGTAACTAGACCACCATTCCCACAAAGATTCACCAAAGCGAAGAAGGAAGAGGAGGAAAAAGAGATCCTTGAAATGTTCCGCAAAGTGGAGGTAAACATCCCGCTGCTCGATGCCATCGAGCAAATACCCCGATACGCGAAATTTCTCAAAGAATTGTGCACTAGCAAGGGTAGACTCAAGGGAAACGAACGGGTAAGTATGGGGGAGAACGTCTCCGCAATTCTCCAACGAAAATTACCCCCAAAATGCAATGATCCAGGTACGTTTTCTATCCCTTGCAAAATTGGAAA
>NC_026150.1:2305063-2305731 GCF_000512975.1 Sesamum indicum
CTCACCTCACAAAAACAGATTTGGAGATGCCACTAAGCGTGCCCACGCTTAGTCGCACTTCGTAGGCTGTTATTTACGTTCATCTATCTTCTTCTATTTATTTATTTTTATTTCTTGATTTCCATTAAAAAAAAAAAAAAGAAAATCGAAAAAAAAATCAAAAGAAAATCTTTCCACTTTTATTCATATATTTTACCAAGATTTTCTTTGACTTCATCTTTATCTTCATTAACTCTCTCTCTCACTTTCTCTCACAGCAACTTCACCTACCACCAAGATCTCTCTCCCTCATATCCACCGGAAGTTGCCGCCATCATCTGCCACCAGCCCGACCACGCCATGAACTCTTCGCGGCATGCACTCAGGGACACTTCCTTAAACTCTCTCTCATTTTAATTTTTCCTTGCGTTGCATGTCAATGTCCACATTGAGGACAATGTGAATTTTAAGTGTGGGGGTGTGGTTGTTGAGCTTATATATGATAATTCTTGGCATGATAAAACCCTTTCAATTTTGGACTGATCTTGACTTGATGATGTTATGTGTAAAAAGAATACATGTTTTATGTTTGAGGATAATTCACTAGTTGAAAGCTTATTTTTACTAAAATGACTTGAGTTAAAATCTTCTGATATAGGATTAGTGGACTAAAACATACCTCGTGAGAT
>NC_026150.1:2305808-2306196 GCF_000512975.1 Sesamum indicum
TTGTCTTCCTAGAACTTGCCTTGAACCGCATTGAGGCCACATAAATGTGCATTTATTTGGATATGATAAAGGCATTAGAAACCACTTTCGGCCTTCTTTAACCACCTAACACATTTTTAACATTAGAGAACTTCTTTGAGCCTTTTGACCTATTTTGTTGAATAAACCGTCATATACAAACCTATCCCGTCGCTTGTTTAAAACCTTGATTTTGACCCCTCTAAGAACTACTAGAGCATCAAGGGAAATGGGTTTAGAAGAATAAGTTCTCAAAATAGGAGATCGTCAAAATCTTTCTGACTCACATGCTTAAAAGATGTACCTCAAAATGAGTGTGGGGGTTCCAAAATTATATTCTGCTTTACTTTGTGGGAACCGACATCAATTT
>NC_026150.1:2306262-2306881 GCF_000512975.1 Sesamum indicum
AAAAGAAAAAAAAATGTATGAACTCTCCAAAAGGAATAAGAAAGGCATAGTTCAAGGAATTGTCAAAAGATCTTGAAGGGAGATAAGTAAACTTTGAGAGCTTCGAATTATTGTTCACTCAAATTCTTTTGGTGCTCTAATTAGTTTCTTGAAATTTAACCTCGTTATCCTTTTATCCTACCCCAAACCAAAGCCCCATTACAACCAAAATAAAAGACCTTTTGATCCATATATGTGCATATTTCAAAAGTGGTGGAGATGTGGTGTATAGGCAAGCCTATGGTGAAGCACTACCGTAGTAAGTGTCGAGAGATACACTTGTGCCATATATACACTTGAGAGAATGGAAAGTGGAGAGAAAATAGTCCACTAGTTTTATGCGATTGATTTTGATAATGGTCATCACGTGAAAACTTGTTTGATACATGTTGAATTATCTCCTTCATAAAATATGTCATTTACTTTGCACATGATTACAAATTGCCTTGAGTAGTTTAAAATTTGGAGGGATTTTTGAATGCATCTTGTTTTTGCTTGAGGACAAGCAAATGGCTAAGTGTGGGGGTATTTGATAACTCTGCAATTATAATGATTTTATAGCAATTTAATCTTCCTTTTT
>NC_026150.1:2307186-2318943 GCF_000512975.1 Sesamum indicum
CTGGTTAAGGTATGGTGATTGCTTGATTCCCATTATGTTGTGAGATCTAATCTGCGTTCTACACTTGTCAAGCAAATATTCATGTTATTCTCTGTACTTTAATTACAAACATCTGATTTATGAATGATTCGGCCGGTTGTTCATTATCAAGAAGGTTTGCTTAGCTAATTGAACTTTATAAATCCGTGTAATTGTTTATTTAGTTCAATACTTAGTGGCAACGTAGCATGATTAGTTATGTCACAGTATTTAATTATGTTATGGGGAATGCATGATCTAGTTTAAACGAATTGTCCTCGTAGGAGTTTGTTGATTAGAATCAGGCCTTTCTAATTCTTAATGCTGTTAATAGATTAAATCTTGTGGACGTTCCCAAGGTTGTCTATTAATTAGAGATCTAGCCAACGGTCGTACCTTGGCTAACGAAAAGGTAAGGAAAGGTGAGGTTGTTAGGTCGTACCAACGACCATAACTGGTTTATTTGTCCATACATGTGTTATTCTTGCATCAATGATCAACTCACGAGAATCAAGCATAATCCTAGCCTTAACCGGGAAATCTCTCTCTCATATCTCTATCAGGTATTTTTAATTATTTAGTTTTTGATCACTTCTATTTATCACAACCTTCCCCCTATTATTTTCTATTTTCTCAAAGAAATCAACTTAAAGCCAATCTCTGTGGATCGACCCTACTCCCACTTTCACAAGTGTAGTAGGAATTATTTTTGGTGACTTCGACACTCATCAATATGGTCGTTAATTCTTCAGTCCTTCTGGATAATGCCCACATGCTCGACGCGTGCCTTTCAAAATTTGATGAAATCACTAAAAGTAAGATCTTTCTATGACTTACGAAAATATTAACGAGAATTTCATAACTATTGTAGAAAATGCAATTACTAATGTAGATAAAATATTTGTAAATTAATAAAATTTAAACTTATAATTTTATAATCGTAAAGTTTCGATTTTACTGATTAAACTAGGCCTCGTTTATACTTAAATTGTTCCTGTATTTGCAGGCAGCAAACTTTGAGATACCCTTTATTATTTATATTTTGCGAGGGCCCATTAGTTTGATTACGAACATCTTTGTGGACTCCCCACTATATGTCATCTCATATTGGGCTTCGTTTCCTCCACAGAGGAACACAAACAGATGAGGTTTGTTTACTGTGATGTGATTATGATGTGATAGATTAATAAATAATAATATATAATGATAAATTAGGATGGTTAATAAAAATTTCATTTATTTAATTTGATTTTTTGTTATATTATTGTAAATTACTTTGTGTAGTGTTTACCAGTAATTGTTTGAAGTTGTAATAAAGTATGAAAATGCCCAGAAATGAGACAAAAATATCGTCGTGACCTTTTAAGTCAAACTAGGTTCTTTGTTGCCATTCAAGTGCTGATTCGGGGATATTTATGTAATTGGCCACCAGAAAAATAAGGGCTTATCTAGATCAAGATTTTCTAATTACCAGAAGAAATTTAATATTTAATTATAACTAATTATTATGATTAAAAATAAATAATTGTAGTAAATACTTACCATGGCTGTACAATGGAATTGTTGGTTGTGTTTATGTGAATTTGGCCGATATTCGATCCGATCCGACCTAGTAAATGACCTGGATGTATGAATAATCGATATAAATTCTTAATTTATTTATAATAAAATAGATAGAATTATATTTTGATTTTGTATCTTTAGGTCACTAGTATTTTTGATCCTATAACTTACTCGTATTTGTACATTTACTCATTTTTTTATGAATTTAGTGCTGAGCAAATCACATTTGATCCTTTTTTGACAAATTTAGTTCTGTATTGACAATTTTGGTTCTTACAATTTATAGTTAAAGGACAAAAAATAAAATCTAATACAATATAAAGGGGACAAAAAATATCAATACATGACTAAATTTGTCAAGAAAAGAAAGAAGTGTGAGATGCTCAGGACTAAATTCGTCAAAAAAAGCAGAGACTAAATATATAAATAGAGTAGTAAACACATGACTAAAAATACTAATAATCTAAAATTACAGGACCAAAATATAATATTTCAATAAAATATAGTTGTGGTGATATGAAGAAGGAAGGGTAGAGCCATGCACAAATGATTTGGTAGAGAAGAATGAAATGAAGACGGAGTGAGGTTGTTTTCTTACAACTCCAATCTTCTCATTGTCCTTAACTGAAAAAGCCAACAGTTTTCCTCAAGAGAGAGACACACACACACACACACACACACACCCTTTTTATTTAACTTACATAATTACATCACAAACCACTAACTTATGTTTCCTACATGCACCATTAATTACACACTAAAATTAAACCTTCTCCCTCGTTCTTTTGCTAACTACTTCGAACCCATTTTGTCTCCCCTCAATTCAAGGAAACCTTGTACCTATATATTTTAAGTATTTTTAATTCATCGTATTTCTAAACATTTGGACTTTCTAGTATAAAACACTGGACTTTTGTGTCGGCCCATGGACTAGGTTTGAACTAGCTAGTATATGTATTGAAGAAAAAAATAGTAAATAAATCAAGATTGATGTTTATTTCAATTTAATATTTCGAATTTGCTTCAGTTGTCTATGAATCTTTCGAGAATAGACTTTTTTATCCTTGACAAAAAAAATTGTAACATTATGGATACAAATTATATTTCAACCAAAATACTGAGTTTGTTAGTTTAATTTTATTTATAGTTCTGGAATTATATACTTTTGGTATTTTAATTATGTGATTTATTAGGATTCTAAATTAGTTATTCACCTTTATATATATATATATATAGAGTGAATAGCAATTTACCCCCTGTGATATTGAAAATAAATACATTACCCCCTTACGAAAAAAATATAGCAATTTATCCCCTTGTACTAAATGAAGCAATTTACTTCTAGGAAGGTAAATTATTGTATTTTAAAAAATATAAGAAGATAAATCACTATTTTTTTTTCATAAGGGGATAATTTGCTCATTTATAATATCACAACAGAGTTGTTTCATTTTTTCTATATATATATATAAATTTGACTCTTTCTACGCTAATTATAATATATGTCTTCTGCTCTTAACTACTTTTGTTATACTATTCTAGCTAGGCCTGCAAGAGAGAGAGAGGGGGGGAGAGTTTCACTATATTTAGGGTTTTTCAAGTAAATGTTTACCCTATATATGAGAGTGAAGCAAATAAGGTATCAGTGTGAAATTTATGATGTCTTAATTTAGTATTTAAGATTGATGTTTTATGAATATGTTTAAAATGTGAGTTCATATTAGTATTTATTTTAATGTATGTGTTTATATATTGTGATTTGTTTTATTATTTTTAATTGTATTGATATATTAATTAAATCGATGTACTGCTCAATTTTACAGCAATCCAAGAATACATCCGATCTCGAGTCGTTGGCTAGCTTTGATGAACATAATTTAATCAAATTAAGTTTAAATTATTAATCAAATCAAAGATTATATATATATGAAATGTCATCGATCGGTTAATTAACAATAAATTATTTTATAGAAAGTTAATTAAGTAATATGAATTAGGTGAAATGGGTTTTTCCATCGATTATTATTTTCCCTGATGAATCTACTTAGATAAATTATTGGAATTGATTTTGATGCGTCTGACATCATAGCTTATATTTATATATATATTTACATATTTCAATTAATTTGTTCCAAAAAATTCAAATTTCTTGTCAAAATTAAAAGCCGTCGAGAACGGATCTGACCAAAAATTATATCTAGAAAAATAAATTTAAAATGACACCTCTGCATGATAGTGATATTAATATGATGGTGATTGTGATGAGACAATAAGGACGATGTACGTGCAATTAAAATCTGATGCAAGAACCAACTTTTAATTAATTATATTAATGTCAATTAATCATGATTAATTAAGGACAATTGCAAACTACAAATTCTGGTACATTTTTTTTGCTAATAATCTTTCATCAGAGAAGCTTCCTAAATCTTTTCCCACCAGTTATTATGCAATGCAACTCATTAACAGGTAATTTTCTACTTTGATTTTGTTTCTTCCCCGTTCGAAATTCATGAAATTTATGGATTGAGATTTCATAAAATTACAACCATCAGACATTAATTTAATTACTTATTTCACTTATGTAATAAGTTTTTTCGTTTAAATTGTTGGTTATAAGGTATATATGGGGAAAATGCAATTTCAGTCTTGTAACTTATGGGAGTGATATTTTTGATTCTGCACGAATTGATTTTCATAATTTAGTCCTGTAATTTTAAAATTTTGGTAATTTCCATCATTTTCCGACCAATTTAGCCGAAAAATCACATGTGATTTGTACATGTCTTAATTAAATTGTATTTTTATCCTGTAACTTAGGGGGCATTGGCATTTTTAGTCATATAACTTAGGGAGTTGGCATTTTTGGTCCTAGCTACATGAATTTATTTACAGGACTAAAATTACTAGTAAATTGCAGTTTAAAATTATCAAAATTACAAAGTTACAGAACTAAATTGCATAAAGCAATTCGTACAGGACTAAAAATGTCATCCACTTAAATTACAAGACCAAAATTATAATTTTCTCCGTGTATATATGTGTTGTGCCGAAAAGTGATAACAATGTATGTATTTTAAATTGGTTTTGGGTGATACAAGTGCATAATTATTGTTATTAATTACATCATTAATGGTTGGATTCGACTAAATTTGATTCACGTACAACAATATGGAGCGGGGACGATTACTTAGATCCGGTGATTAGTGCGAAAATGAGATACATGATACTATATATAATTAATTAAGAAATACATATGTTACATCGATCGATCAGGGTGATCATGCACAATTATATATATCATATACACTAACATAAATAAAAATAATATATATGAATATATTTTTCTTTAATAGATAAAAGAATTGTTGGTACTGATGATTGTACAGTGAACCCTAATCAATCAACAGGCAAACGACTTGGACGAAATGATCAAGCCTCCTGGATCCTGGATCATTTATCTAATTTTCACCATGCCAATTAGTTAATTACTTTAGACTTGAATTTATTTTTGGTCGATTTAAATTATTTGGGAATTTCGTTTTTTAACTTTTTAGGGTAGCACTTTGATTTTGATATTTTTAATTTTTTCTTCTTTCTTTTTTCTTTTTGCCTCCTGGATTTCACCGTTCTCGTTGGAAACATACATGTGCGTCTTACATGGTCTTTTAAAATTAGGGCAATTGTTCCTATTAGCTCATTTTTATCAGTATTTTTGTCCTCTAACTTTATAGAGTAGCATTTTGTTCCTGTATATTTTTAGTTTTCATGATTTTAGTCTTTTTTTTCCTCCAAAGTTCACCCTTCTCGTCGATGAAGGTGAACTCCAGCAAGGAAATGATTGAAATCGCAAAAATAATTAAAAAAATGTATGGCTGAAATACTATATATCCTAGAAAATTAAAAGACGAAATCGAAGAATAGCCTAAATCAGGATAACAAAAGATAATTAATTCAATTAGTCTATAACCACCCAAATCAAGGGAAAAATTAGAGAATAGGGTAGCAACATATATATCGAAATTGATGTGTGTGTGCAATTTGCTGATTAAGAAAAGGATCTAAAACAGCCGGCCTTGAGCAGAGAATGAGTCTTATCAACAAAAATTCAAAGACCCTGTCCCCATTCTCTTCCTTAATTTTCCCATACTGTCCAATACCTCCAACACATATTACCTAAACCCTTATATTGTCTCTTCCATCACCCCCCCCCCCCCACTTCCACCCCCCCCCCCCCCCAAATATATAGATACATGTGTATATAATCCTCCAGCTCCCTCTCCTCAAACTCTCCCTCTTTCCTTACAAGAAATAGACCATATATACATACCTTTCCTTTTTCAATTAGATTAATTTTCAGACAAGAACTTGTCCAAGAACAATCAAGTGCAAGTTCTAGTATCCAGTCATGGAATCTAATTATCACGATCAAGAATCGATAAACTCGAGCGAAGAAGTTGACCATCCGGAGCAATCAGACAACAACGAGTTAGGCGTAGGGCGATTGTACGAGTGCGTGTTCTGCAAGAGGGGTTTCAACACCGCACAAGCCTTAGGCGGGCACATGAACATCCACAGGAAAGATAGAGCAAGGAACAAACCTAGTTCCGCCAAGAAGTTAGACGAGATTTACGCCGGCCCTAGACTGTATCAGCAGATACCAGCAATATCATCAAGTATTCATACAAGTAATAATCATCGTTTTGTGTCTGATGATCAGGATCATCATCAGACACACTTGAGCTATGCTGCATATTTTCCAGCATCCTCTTCCAGCTCTAGATTACTACCCTTGTATGGAAACGACAGCTACCATCATCATCAACAGTATTGTTCTGATGATGCTGATCATCGTGATCTTCGACAGCCCACGAATCAAGGGGATTGGCGTATGGAGTTTTCCGCGGAGGATTTGGGAAAGAACAGGCAGGAATTCATGACGGACCAGAAAGAGGATGAGTTGGATTTGGAGCTTCGACTCGGCTATGATTCTTGAAGTATACATATATTTAGTGTACTAATATAAGTGCAGGTAAACATTTTAATGATGTTTGTAATAAATGGTAATAATAAGGTTTTTTTGAGAGCTAAAGAAAGATGGTAGTGTTTGCTAAGAACTCGGGGTGGATGAAGGGTTTTTTGATGGGAAAAATCTACACCACTTTGCTGGTAATTAGGGCTATGGATTCTTTAATTACCTTGTAATTTCTCTGTGCAATCTAACCCTAATTTAAGCATCATTAGGGTTTTGTACTACTAAACAGTCTTTTCGACTTGCGTAACTTCATTTTGGCGTTGATAAACATACTTTAGAATTTTGGTGCAGTTGTGCAATTCATCAGTGAAATATGGGATTCATAAGGATTTCATTTTGCCTACTGTAGTATGCATTGGTACGTAGTAGAGTATGAGTTTGAGCTAATGCTCATGATTAATATACATATTAATTAACCCTCCAAGAAAACAGATGGTTTATATTACCAGCCCCCCGCTAGCTACCTGGAAAATGTGAAGGAAATGTTTAGATTAGAGATCGAAATGTATGCAACTGAAAAGAATTTGGTAGGTACATATATAGATATAACTTGATGATGAAGGCTTGGCTACACACACAGATATATATACTTGGATTGGGGGGAGGGGGGGGAATGGGGTTGATCTTGTAAGATCAATATCTTGTTCTTGCTTATGTATCTTGAGGGCTATGATGAGTACAGTAGAACTGACAATATGTGCATACAATTGTATGATTTCAAGAAGTGTTGGAGTGTGTAGAGCTTAATCTCTCTCTCTATATATATTGAATTTATATTAAGTGAGCGTAAGGTTGTAATTTTACAAAATTAATCACTAATTATTAAAAAGGATGATTGGTTATCGATCGTCCAAAGTTACAATTAAACTCTCTTGCTTTTCACTTAATTATTCTCCCTAATTAATTTAATTTATTAACATTCAATACATATATCGTTATATATGTTAATTTGCTGCATTGGATATATATAGTCCTACGTTGCCAATTGTGATTTGTACAATGTTGTGTGTATATATATATACTGAGAGAAGTTAACTTGAATATATATACAATATATATATATATATAAACAACTGGGGAAGAATTAATTCAATTTCTGAATCATGCAATTAGTAAAATGTTGTGCTTGATGTTATTTAATTTATTGTGTTTTGGGTTCCGGTTGTATGCCCTACAGACACAGACAGTAGCTAGAATTGACTTTGTATAAACTAGCTCATCACATGGCTAGGAATGTCGGCACTTTGGCATCCTGCTCTGCTGTGCGGTCGATTGATATCTCATAAGCAAGAACTATCAACAAGCACCAGTGGTCTAGTGGTAGAATAGTACCCTGCCACGGTACAGACCCGGGTTCGATTCCCGGCTGGTGCATTTTACCCCAATTTTGTGGCGTCGAAATTCCTTCCCCCGCGGGTCTTGTGCTGTTTTTATCTTTCTGGCTGCGTACTGAATATAGGCGCCACGTGTAACAATGTCACCCTCGTGATTGTTGTAGTCTGACCAAATGTGAAAACAAGAAAACGACCCCTTAGGTGAAGTCCTCTCACACATCATTCGCAGCAACAACTAACTTAAGAAAGAGACAACCATGTCCTCCAAGTGTCCAAACAACTACCTTATAAATTAAGCTAGGAATGGTAACGTCTCTTTTGCACACCAAAATAGTTAAATGTCGTCGTTTACTACCGGTCCTACTCATAATTTCAACACCTAGATTGAAAAGACCCGGAAACACCAGGAGAATTGGAGAATTAAGAATTTTCAGCAGCCACATCATTCTACACAAACATTTCATTGACTTTTCTCTTTCCTTCACAACACCGATGACTGTTTCCTCAAAGAAATGCAGTCAAGATCAGTTTTCCTAAGCGGATGTACATATTTTGATTCTTAAAGCTACTCAAAAGACTAAACTTTCTATAAATAAGATGTTACTAATCTTGTAGCTATTACAATCCCACCAGAAAGAAGCTTCTTATGTCACTCGGATAAGCAGTACAACCATGACAAATACACATGTCATGAAAAAGATCAGCAGCCATGTGAAGCATGATGTTTTCAAACTCTGGGAGTAAACCTCCATTGCTCGTGTATTGGCATGTCCAGTGCTTGCCAAGCTGTGTTCCACAGCTTGCTCAGTTGAGTCAAGAATCTACAGTCCAAAGATATAAAGATTGATCAGTTAGATACAAATGGAGAAAGATGGAGGTGAAGTTGATAGGTGAACAAGATGACTTGAGATAGTAGAGATTGGAAGCATAGATAATTCTTCATAGGAATGTATTATGATGCTATGATGCATGCAACATTAATCAGGACAAATGAAATAAAAGCCTCCTTAAAATGAAGTTCAAAACAGGAATGGGAAATTGAGAGCAGCGCTAAATGATGCTGTTAATTCATATAATCATGAAGCTACTGCTGTATACCGACTGTGAATGCATGGAAAAGTTATACTCAGCCATAGTCATGCAAAGAAAAGAATACAGTAACACACTGACGAAGTTTAGTGGAGATTAGTGTTACCAGCCAACCAAACCTATAGAAACGGAAATAGCATGACGTAATTTAACAGAAAGCACTGAAAGAAAAGGGGGCTGGATATTCTACCAAAGCAATCTATGGTGGCTAAAAACTACAGCAAACAAAATTGTAGTCACCTTCTCAGTGTTTTTGATGGATTGACTCATCATAAGACTACTCTCTTTGAGTTGTCGTGCCAAGCTAACCATTTCATCCGTCAAATCTTCTTGTAGCTTTCTGTAGAAAACAACATAAATACATCATTATCCGCATAAGAACTCTGTAATAAGCATGAAGCTAAATTTGTATCAGATGTTCAATTTGAAAGTTAGCAGATAGAACAGTCCAAGTG
This sequence comes from Sesamum indicum, assembly GCF_000512975.1. Lineage (NCBI taxonomy): Eukaryota > Viridiplantae > Streptophyta > Magnoliopsida > Lamiales > Pedaliaceae > Sesamum > Sesamum indicum. Next base: position 2,316,681 of record NC_026150.1, read on the forward strand.
TGACCCAGAGATCTGGTGACCTGGCGAAAATTTTCATTAGATCAGAACAGTAATCTGCAATTTGTTAACCGTTCAACCTAAAAATAACGATATTCATATATAAAATCATATCAAAACCGTATCTGAATATGGTTCAGGACCTAATATACTTTATATACTGACTTATCAATATAGGCTCATTCAAGTAAAAAGTACCAGTATTAATTAACATTGAACTTGCTAGACATAAACAAGTATCACTTTACTCTAGTTGCGTAATCCTGAAAGAATTTTGTCATCAACAAACTTCAGAAACAGTGAAGATATTAACAAGACCTGTGTTTTTCAATATGAGCCTGTGCTGCAGCATCCAATTTGACAGACTTTGAAGTACTGCTATCCTTATCAATCATGGATGACTTATCTTCTGATGGGAGGCTGTATCAACTGAAAGTCAATTTTGGAAAAAATTGATAACAGCTAACACAATAAGACAGCTATCATTTGACATACACAATTCTCCTCCTCAAGCCCTTGGGAGAGTGAACACTATCTCCCACTGATGTTGAAGGGGAACCCCTGACCTTAGACTCAAGAGAAGGCTCCTGAGGAAGTTTAGTACCTGACTGGAACTTGCCAAGGAAACGAGTTGTCAGAAATAATAATGATAATAATATACTGACATTTAATAAGCATGAAAAATTTAAAATGTGGATGTAGTTCGTTAATTTCTTGTGTTCACTTCAAGGAGGCAATCAAGTTAACACACCTCCGTGACCACTAATTTGGATGCTACAGCTTCAATTTTCTCTGAATACTCATTTAACTGAGCTTTTGAAACTCTGTCAAAAGAGTTAAAAAACAAGAGTTAATATATGAATACAAATAAAGTAGACTTCTGGATATCATCTATCTATCCACTTTAAGATTATGGTATTAAAGAAAAAGCAAAAGACGACATGCTAAAGCATTAAACTTACACGTCAACCAAAAAGCAACTGGAACACTTCTCCAGTGTACCATATCAAGTAGAATTGACTCCTACAATGGGAATACACTAGTGGCTTTTTATTATACTAACAGCATTAAATTAACCAAAGAGACACTTCCAGAGTTGCTTTTTATTTTTTAGTAGTATCATTTAGAATCTCAAGTACACATGATATAATCTTAAAGGTCATTATCAATCAAATGACATCACTTAATTCCTACAATTACCAAACTACTGATGCAAATAACAGGTGTATCAGTCATCATAAAACTAATGGAAACATCAACCTATAATGACTCCCGATAAAAATCTTTCTCCAAAATTATAATCTTTATTGTATATCATGAAATTTTTAAAATTCAATGCTATAATGACTTTTTAGGGCGTCCACTTAAGTTAATATCACATGCTCCAACGCTAATCAATCAGTTATGTAGAGGAGATTATCTTGGTCAACAAGGAGCAATTAAACCATTCAAAAACTAATAATAATCTGACAATATCAGAGATGCCAACAATTTTGTATGTTAACTAGATCATTGAAACAAGTGTCAGGCATAATGTACAAGAGAAAATCAAACAGACCTTGGCAGACCTTCAGGAGTCCTCTCTTCAGCAAGCTGCTCGAGTTGCTCTCTTAGAGTCGCAACATACTATATAGTTACCCAGCAAGCGCAAAGAAAATTACTCATTGTTCAGTAAGTAAAATAGATACGATACTAGTTCTAAAAATCTGGCAATTAATCAGAGATCAATAGAAATTCAAAGTCATATAAAGCAGTGAAAACTTAAGAATTATCATGTTCTCTCCCAAGTCCCAATTCCAAATATCCCACATTAGCCTACAGATGCATACAAATCACATGTTTAATTTCATTAAACCAGAACACTCCATCTGACTATTACTGAAATATACATCTGCCGTCAGAGGACTGAGAGCATACATACATGTATCAGCTTTGCTTGATTTTGCTGTTGCGGAGCTGCTGCAAGTAATCTTCTCAAATTAACTTCTGTTTTGCTCAAACCCATCTCAGTATCCTAAGAAAAGCCAATTACAATAAATATTCACACAAAATATGAATTAGTAAACCAACACCCAGTAATAAAAAATTTCAGCATTTAATTTCAATCTTAAAATTAGAACACAACAACAGGTGACAGCAGAAAATTCATGGCATCAACTCTTTTTACAAAGATGAACTACACAAAGAATTGACGGTACATCACCTTTTACTTCCGCGAAATTGACAAGATGAAAGACTGTTTTAGCTCATGTGATTGGAATGGAAA
>NC_026150.1:2319076-2373954 GCF_000512975.1 Sesamum indicum
ACCTTTCTCTGCAACTGATCGGAGACGCGCATTATACGATTGTACATTTTACAGGATTAGAAAGGGGGATCCTTCTTGCTTAGGGGCATGATTTTTTAGTAAAACTATGGGCTGGAGGATATGGGCTATAGGCCCAAAATACAGCCCAATATACAACATGGGCTTAGAAAGCCTTCCTGAACGGGTTCCGAGTCGGTAAAAGTTTTCCGCGGCAAAACCACGCTACTGCTCTACTGATCACGTTCTGCATTAAACCCTAGCTTTCTGGAACTTGGGGGGGGTGATAGGGTTTACAATTATCGAATTCCAGTTCCGCTTGCTACTAGTATGGAGTCTTCTGATGGAGATTGCTCGTTTCAAGTCTCACCGGAAACCGAGGGGTTTTTGTGCGAGCGATTATTGGATCAGAAACAGCCTATCTCGGAGCGATTTAGAGCCCTTTTCTCTCTTCGCAACCTCCGTGGTGCGGGGCCTCGCAATGCGCTTATCCAAGGTATGTTTTATGTATCTATTTATGAATGTTTTTCCAAGCGATTAAGAGCCCTTTAATATGGAATTTTAGCTAATCTTCCACGGCCTTAAATGTGAAAGTTAGAGCATGAAAACTTGCTTGATTGAAGCTAAAGCAGAAAGATGTTGGCAAAAATCTAATAAACCTAGCTTCCTCTAGATCATATTGTGTGGCGTCTTTTTTTATTTCCCCCTTTATTCTGATTGCATTCTTAATTTAAACGAACCATTTAGTTCTTTTCTTTATGATTGGGCAACAAAGAAAAACCACACCACAGTGCTTTGATGTCAATATTTGCTACTTCAGCGACTAGGGATAGTTCGAACCTGCTTGCACATGAGGCCGCATTTGCTTTGGGTCAGATGCAAGATGCAGATGCTATTCCTGCCTTAGAAGCTGTTCTAAATGATCTTTCATTGCACCCTATTGTTCGCCATGAGGTATTATGCTTTTAAATCTTGATGTATAATATATATCAGTGAGTGACTTTCTTTCACTAGTTGTCCATATGAATGCTATATCTCAGGCTGCAGAAGCTCTTGGAGCGATTGGTTCAGAGCATAATGTTCCACTTCTTAAGAATAGTTTAGCTTCAGATCCAGCTCAGGAAGTTCGAGAAACCTGTGAACTAGCACTGAGTCGGATTGAGGAGCTCAAGAGTACCTCAGTTTCAGAATCATCTCGTTTCTTGTCAGTTGACCCTGCCGCACCAGCTGCTTGTTCTTCTGTACGAGAACTTAGGTAGTCATTTTAATATATATGATGGTTTACTAGTCACTTATCTCACTGATAGCTTTCTTCATAACTTGATCCTCTTCTATGTTTTTAAGGGAGGTTCTACTAAGTGAAGATAAGAGCATGTATGAGCGTTATGCCGCTCTTTTTGCTCTTCGGAACCTTGGAGAAGAGGAAGCTATCTCTGCTATTGTTGAATCCCTAGGTGCAAATAGTGCTCTGCTACGGCATGAGGTTATTCTCAATCTCCTGCTCCATGGCCCCTTTAACACTGAATAGAAGTAATGAATTATAATTGATAGTGTTTTACATGTTTACGGAATGGCATTGCCGGTGATGCCATATTTCTGATGCATTATAATTCGTACTGAATGCAGCAAGGATATATAGAACTTCTTTATTAGTCGAAAATATTCTTCCTGCCAATCAAGTCCAATTTTATGAAAATCTTGTTATTGACTACCAGAAGATCTTTTCCAAATCGGTTACAAGTAATGAGTAAATTTTTGGAAGCTAATGAAAAAAGAGTCTAAGTGGACTGCCTAATGGAGTGTTTTGGTGGTTGAAATTGTTCATGATGGATGTCTGTATCATGTTAAAATTTGTTCACATTTTCTTGAACCTCCTGTAATCCTGCATTACCAGGACTCTAATGTAAAGTCAATTTTTTCGGAGCTACTAGGTTCTGTTGGTACAAAGATCCATTAAAGTGGTGAGTCATTGATGCTGTATTTTCCGGACAATGGTGTCTAATAGAATAGCGTGGACAAATTCGTCACTTCCTCCTTCCTTTTTCTGAATGTACAATCAGACTTGATTGTACTCCGTTGGCATGCAATCAAATTTCTTATATTATCAACTTCTTACGCCTTTCTGAATTTGATTGGGGCCAGGTTGCTTATGTCTTAGGCCAACTGCAGAATAAGAAGGCATCACTTGCACTTTCCCAGGTTCTTAGAGATGTAAATGAACATCCTATGGTCAGACATGAAGCAGCTGAGGCTCTTGGTTCGATTGCAGGTCTGACCTATATTTCTATTTTGATCATGAATGCAAAAGAAAGTTGTAATTGATCCATAGTTTATTGAAAGTTTTATGTTTCAATATTTCTTACAAGTACGTCAGGTGCAGTCTTTGAATGTGCTTCATCTGATTCTTTTGAAAAAGATGATCTGACTCAGCTGAGAGATGTGCATGTACCGAGGTAGAAATTATATAAAAAACCTAACGTCTTATACCTAATGTGGCTGTCCCATGGGCAATCAGTCGGAGTAGGAGGGGTCTATCTTGTGCACTCAGCATTACTTACTAAATAGACACTTACCATAATGCACCAAGATACAAGCACTTCAACTTAGCTGCTCCGGTTTAGCACCTAATGGCTTGTTGGTTCATCAATTTTATAAATAAAAGAATAAAGCTAATTTCAGTTGTATGTGTATACTCGATCTGCTATATGCATTCCCTGTTTCATTTTCATTGATTCTCATACTATTCTCATCTTGTAGACAATCAATGTATTGCACTACTTGAGGAATTTGCCAAGGACCCTGAACCCATCGTCTCACAGAGCTGTGAAGTTGCTCTCAGCATGCTTGAGTTTGAGAGATCAGGAAAATCCTTTGAGGTAACTGAAAACAAGAAATATTTTGAGACTTTTAGTTAAGACTATATTTATCATTGGTGGTATCTGAGATCTATTCTTCTGCAGTACCTTTTCATGCAGGCACCTCAAGTGCAGCAGGCTTCGTGTTAAGTTGGATTTCTGTTTTTGGGCAACTTTGCCTGTACTGTTTCCCAGAGAATGTCCTGATATGCAGCCCAACTTCTGTTTGTTTGATAGAGTCAAATGATTCTGATCCTATGGGCAAGCAGTGGTTGAGGAGTATTGATTCAACAAATGCGTGATACCCGTATATTTCTGGACAAGTACCTCAGGGAGTTCGTTCTAGTCTGTCTTCTCTCCTAGGTTTTTAGTACTAATGAAGGGACAAAAAAAGCATACTTCACATTCTCTTCTGCCTTCATTTCTAATTCTTGTGTATGTACACTTTCCACAAATTGTAGATCTTTTTGTGGACAAAATTAGTATATTATTAGTCCACCTACGATAACTATTATGACAGTTGATTGTTGGCGGGACAAGACACGAAATTGAAGGTGAATTTTACATTCAAGGTGGGATTATATTTCGATACGTATTTCATTTTATATGTCATGGATTGTGGTTGAACATGCGATTGGCATGCATGTGTTATATGTTTGGTGTTCTGTTGAATGCAACTCATGCCCGTTAACTTGGGACAGAATGGCTTGACCACATATACAAGTGACCTGGAAAATACAAAATGCGAACTTGTGATATTATCTATCAGACCATTGAAAATAAGTTTGGTACATAACCATCACTCGTTGTTTGGTCAATTAGAAGGGGAACTCTTATCATTGGCATCATATAAAAAGTTACTTCAAATAACAATGACATGCTATAAATACAATTTTGAGATTCATTTTTCAATAGCAACAGTATAGAGAGTATTAGCATAATTTTCTTTGTTATAACTTATACTATACATCCCAACGGAATTATGTTGTTATTTGAAAAATTACGAATATATTTAAAAAATTATGATATTGAATTGTCATGAGAGAGTGTTTGTTAAATATCATTAATTTTAGGGGGCAACTACAGCTTTTAAATATAAAAAATATTTATAATTTGATAAATTATAAGAAATCTCGTTATAATTTAATCTAATTACAGATCGAATTAAAACCAACTAAAAAAACAAAAATCTATTTGGGCCGAAAAAGATGGGGAATTAGCCTAAACTAAGTTGTCCGCCACAAAGTTTGAACAGCAAACGACAAGCCCATAGAAATAAAGCCCGCACGGGTGCTTGTGTTTTTGTAGGAAGAAGAGCAGTAAAGATTCCTTTTAGGCTGAATAATAATAATCAGGATTCAACCCCATGAAATGATGATGTGATTTGTTTATAAAAGTTCCTTCCTTTGGACTCTCTTTTTTGTGGTTTAAACTATTCATAAATATATTTATTCATTCTCTGCAGAGCCCAAACCCCATATATATATATAGTACAAGCAGTTTTCCACTCTGCAAAAAAAGGCAAGAAAAAGATTAGTGTTTTTCCGAAGGGAAAGGGGGAATGGCGAGCCCTCCGAAGCCGTGGAAGGCTGAGTATGCTAAGTCGTCGAGATCATCATGCAAGACTTGCAAGAACCCCATTGAAAAGGAAAATCTCAGGCTTGGGAAGATGGTCCAGGCCTCCCAATTTGATGGCTTCATGCCTGTAAACATTTATTTACCCCCTTTCTCACTCTTATTCCACTTTGATGGGATGAAATTTTAGTCGTTCTTGGTGTTTCTTGATAAAGCCCTAAATCCTTTTTCCCACATATGACAATGTGGGTTCTTTCATTTGCTTCACTTTTTTTAGTAATGCTATCTGTGCACTCTCCTCTTGCAACTTTTGTCCCTTTATTTTAAGTCAAATTGTCTTTCACTACTTTTTGCTTCATTTTCACATACCCGTTTTCTTCCCTAAATTCTGTACAATTTCCTGTTCGTTGTACCTGGGTTTGACACATCTTTTTCATGGTTCTATAAAGAAAGTGTGCAGTGTGGTAGTCTATACCACACTATTACCAGTGTGGTAGTTTCTAATATACTTTGAGGTTTCTTGAACTCATTTACATTTTTGGTCTAAACTCTTTAAACTGACTCCGTAAGTTGTTTAGAGTTCTTTGTTGTTAATTTTGGGACAGGTGGAAAAAGAGAAGAACTGTTTGTTTATGCCTCTTGACTTAAGTTTGTTTCTTGAGCCAGATGTGGAACCATGCTGCTTGTATCTTGAGGAAAGCAAATCAGATAAAATCGTAAGTATTTCAAATTTTAAATAAAACTATATCTGTCTTGAATTGAAAAGGCAAATAATTGATTCCGGTGATTTCCTGATTCATGCACAATGCTACTTTCAGGGTTGATGATGTTGAAGGGTTAGAATTGCTTCGTTGGGAAGATCAGCAGAAGATCAGGAAGTATATTGATGGTGCTGTGATGTCAAATTCCTCTGCTCCTGCTGTTGTAGAATGCGGCATTGAAGTTTCACAAACTTCTCGCGCAACTTGTCGCTGCTGCAACCTAAAGATTGTGAAAGGAGAGGTGGGTATTAACTTGATAATAATTGTATGGATAAGGTTGAAACTTAAAGAACAACATTTTTCTCTATGTGCTGTAGGATAATTGATGCTGTAAATTGTTTTCTACTTTTTGAAGCTTTACTGGAAGCGATTCATATTTTTGTTTATATATATATATGTATATATCGGTTTTCTTCTTTTGTTAGATTCGCATTTCAACTAAGCCTGAAGGTCAAGGTCCCAGAGGGTTATCTTGGAACCATGCCAAGTGTTACATGGAAAAATCCCCAACTTCTCAAGTAGAGAAATTTTCTGGATGGGAAAGTCTTTCAGCCTCTGACCATGCTGCGATTATTTCACTCGTCAAGAAGAATCCATCCACATCAAAAGGTTTGACATTTGATTTAGTTTGGCTAATTGGTTTCTTGTCTATGTCACACACTTCTTTGTTTCAGGCACAAAAGTGGGGCATGAGGAAGAGAGAGAAGTATTGCAAGAATCAACATCTAAAGGTGGTGCCAAGAGGAAAAGAGCCTTGGAAAGTGATCAGAAATCAAAAATTTCTAAAGCTGGAGGAAACGCTTCTTCCGAGAAGAATTCCTCTTCAAGTAATACTAAAAGTTTAGAAGATGAACACTCTAAAGCATCTGTCCTGGAAAGCCAACTGGAGACGCAGACCAGGGCATTGTGGGACCTTAAAGATGAGCTCAAAAAGTATGTCACCACATCAGAGTTAAGAGAGATGCTTGAAGCCAATGAGCAGGACTCAAGAGGATCAGAACTTGATCTGCGAGAACGCTGGTAATATTTCAGCTTCTTCCTGATAATCATTAACCAAATAAGACGACCCACTTTTGACTCATTTGATGTACCAATACTGGTAACGGAATATAAAAGTGAAATATATGTCTGGTGTCAAGTTCTTTTTTTTTTTTTTGTTAGAGACATAATGGCTTAACCTAATTTTACTCCTTTTCCAGTGTCAGGCTTGAGTTATTTATGATGTCTCAAATCTTACTTTTTCTTGCTTGACAGTTGTGGTTGTTTCTACTCACTAGCTATATATGTTCTGCAAGAAAATGTTATAATACCCATTTGATTATGCTTTATTCCATAATTTATTTTTTCAAAGTGCGGATTTCCGTCAATCTTAGTTGTCACTACGATATGATTATTTAGAAGCATATTACACTTTTATGCTAAATTTATTGTATTACATGCATTTTGATATTCTTGTTTTGTATCTCAATCTTGGTTTGTTCAGTGCTGATGGAATGCTCTTTGGAGCACTTGTGAAGTGCCCTATGTGTTCTGGATCTCTCCATTATTCCTCAAGCATGTATAGATGTGGTGGATATTTATCAGAGTGGAGCAAGTGTTCATATTCTACAACTGAACCTCAGCGTGTTAAGGCCAAGTGGAAAATCCCTGAAGAAACAGGAAACGAGTATCTTCTGAAGGTAAATTTACTAAAACAATATAAACCTTCCCTGGGCTTGCTTACTTCGTGTTATGTTTAAGCTTAAGAGTTGGTTTTGCTGTTGAATTGATGTTCACAGTGGTTTAAATCGCAAAAAATGAAAAAACCTGAACGAATGCTTCCTCCAACTACGCCCGGTGGGTCATCAGGCAGTAAAGCTGCTAATGGGCCACGCCAATCTTCCATGGTTGAAAATATTGGAGATCTAAAAGTGTCCATTGCTGGTGTACCTAATGGGTCAATGGTATTTCCTTTTTTTCACTTTCTTGTTCCTTCTCTCCTGTTATCTTAAAGATAATAACTGTTTCATAACTTCATGAAGGGATTGTTGGATTAGTTTCCTTTTATGAAAAGAATGCTTCCTTTGCAGGAGGAGTGGAAGCACAAAATTGAGGGAGCTGGTGGACAAGTTCATATGAAGATCAAAAAAGGTTCATAGTCATGTGCTTAATATAGGGGTTTATTTCAATCTCCTTTGTAGTATTAAAATTTTATGTTCCTTCACTTTATGTTAATTTTACAGAAACCAACTGCTTAGTTGTCTGCGGAGTGCTGGATGATAGTGCTGCTGAGATGAAAAAGGCGAGGTAATGCTGAACAGTGCAACATATTTCCTGCGAGTCTTGACCTTACTTTCTTTTTGTGCTTTTCCACCACTCAAGTATTCCATCTTGGCAGGAGGATGAAGATACCAATTGTGAGGGAAGATTATTTGGTTGATTGCATAAAAAGACAGAAAAAGCTCCCCTTTGACTTGTACCTAGTAGAAACCACTGAAAAGACACATGGTATGGCTACTGTCAAGGTGAAGGGGCAAAGTGCAGTACATGAGTCTTCTGGCTTACAAGATTCTGGCCACATTCTTGAGGATGGAAAAAGTATTTACAATACAACACTGAATATGTCTGACTTGTCAACTGGTGTTAATAGGTAAGTTCTTTTCTTAAAAAATTATTTTATGAAATCGCCAATGGCAATTCAATTTGAAATAGGTTTAAAAAAATCGAAACCGCACCTTGAGCACCGCAAATTAAAGTTACCATTGATTGGATTACTTTTGATCTCACGCCAATCTTTCCATGTCATTGAAGTTCATTTTGGTTGAGTACATACACCTGTATATTCCTGGCTCTATGGTACCATACTAACAAAATCTTCTTATTGTTTGCCACATGGTACAGAGATCTCTAGTATGTTATTTCTATGATATGCCATGAACTGCATTTAGTTTTTGGTCTGAATAGTTCCTCTCCCATGATGTGTGAAAATCTTTCTGGCATTGCTGATATGTGTTCACTTGTGTTCTCAGGATGTTTGCTTTCACTTACGTATTCTCTTACATAATCTTTCTTGCCCTGTCTGTGAAGTTATTACATTCTTCAAATCATCCAAGATGACAAAAGCTCTGATTGTTATGTGTTTCGGAAATGGGGTCGAGTTGGAAATGAAAAAATTGGGGGAAACAAGTTGGAAGAAATGTCTAAATCTGATGCGATTCATGAATTCAAGCGTTTGTTTCTTGAGAAGACTGGGAACTCGTGGGAGTCATGGGAAGATAAAAAGGATTTTCACAAGCAACCAGGGAGATTCTATCCGTTGGACATTGTATGCTACTTTCTTTTTCCCTTTTGCTTGGAAGTTTTGTCCACTGGATGTTCAAAGCTATTTAATCAAAATCCTCTAATGCATTCAGTGTGATTGTTGGGGATTCTTTGCAGGATTATGGGGTCAAAGATTTATCTAAGAAAAAACAGCTTAATTTCTCAAGCAGCCAACTTGCACCTCAGTTGGTAGAATTGATGAAGATGCTTTTCAATGTGGAGACATACAGGTTTCAGGAATTTATTCTTGTATAAAAATTTTATAGTTTACGTTGCATGATTGATCTGAAAGATGTTATCCAGGGCTGCTATGATGGAATTTGAGATCAATTTGTCTGAAATGCCACTGGGGAAACTCAGCAAAAGTAATATCCAAAAAGGTGCATCTATCTTGCTTTATCATATGTTACTGCAAAATGCCTCTGTGGACTTTATGTTGATCATATTGTTATACTTTATTTTTCAGGTTTTGAGGCTTTAACTCAGATACAGAATTTGTTAAATGGTACGGCCTATGCTCCTAATGTCAAAGAGAGTCTTCTAGTTGATGCTAGCAACCGATTTTTCACGGTTATTCCTTCCATCCATCCACATGTTATTAAGGATGAGGATGAGTTTAAAGCAAAGGTACATGGTGATGGCACTTCTTTTGTCCTAGGCGTTTTTTAGGCTGCTGTATATTTTTCTAATTCATGCAAACTCTTCCATCTTTGCTCCCAAATCAAATTTAGAGTGCCTTCTTAGACAAGTAAATATCAGTATGTTGCAATAGAAGTGACTTCTGATTTAGCCATTCATCTTGTGGAAGTGGTAACTTTCTTGGAGACTAATGTGAGCCTGTGATAGACTATGCTTGATACAGTGGAGAAAATCTTGAAAGCATTTCCATGTAGGAACACCTTTTCTTCTTTAGGGTCCTTGGTTTGGTTTCCTTTTCTTTCTTCCAATCCATGTCTTTATCTATCGTCCATTTTCTTTTCCAGCCTAGACAATGATATTTGTTTCCAGCTGTGCAATGATCTGCTTACATGTATTTTCCCAGGTGAAAATGCTGGAAGCTCTCCAGGATATTGAGATAGCTTCCAGATTAGTTGGTTTTGATGCTGATAGCGATGAATCTATTGATGAGAAGTATTCAAAGTTACGGTGCCAAATTTCTCCTCTTTCTCACGATAGTGAAGACTTTCAACTGATTGAGAAGTATCTCAATACAACACATGCTCCTACACATACAGTGGGTGTTCCTTTTCCTACCACTCGCCCTTTTTCTCTTTTGTGTTGATTTTCCTTCTTTTTGTTTAATAATGTACTACTTATACTTCCAATTTTATGATTGAGTTGATGAGCATGTCTGAACAACAGTAAAATTTAAATTTTGCATCATCCCAGGAATGGGCTCTTGAATTGGAGGAAGTGTTTTCTCTTGAAAGGGAAGGGGAAGTGGATAAGTATCAGCCTTATCGCGCGAAACTCAAAAACAGGATGCTTCTCTGGCATGGTGGGTTGTGATGTCTATGCATGGCAAATTATTACTCGGACAGCATATACTTATATGTGAAATAGTGAGAATGAACAGTGGTGCTATAATATTTTGTTTCATACAGGATCACGGTTGACCAACTTTGTTGGTATCCTTAGCCAAGGATTAAGAATTGCTCCCCCAGAAGCCCCAGCAACAGGCTACATGGTCTTCTTCTATTTCTCTACCGTATTTGTATGAAATTCTAATTAGCTAGTTTCATATATGTACTTACTTTGAAAAGCTTTTATGATGTGTAGTTTGGGAAGGGAGTTTACTTTGCCGACCTGGTAAGTAAGAGTGCTCAGTACTGTTACACGGACCGGAAGAATCCAGTGGGACTGATGCTTCTCAGTGAAGTTGCCTTAGGCGAGGTTTATGAGCTAACCAAGTCACAGGTGACATGAAGTCGTCATTTTTCCTCTAAGCTGTCACTTTTATTACATTGTTGGCTTGTATATCTCGATTCACTTATTCAAGCATAGGTCTCGTGTTCTTGATGCTCTAAATACTTGGAAGTCTTCTCATGTACAATTTTGTTGTATTTTGCATTTTCATCCAGTACATGGATAAACCTCCTAAAGGAAAGCACTCCACAAAAGGGCTTGGCAAGAAAGTGCCTCTAGAGTCAGAACATGTGAAATGGAAGGACGAAGTAGTTGTACCGTGTGGAAAACCGGTGGCATCAAAAGTCAAGACATCAGAGCTCATGTATAACGAATATATTGTCTATAATACAGCTCAAGTAAGTATTTTCACTGCCTGATCTCCCCTTGTTTCCCTGGAAATGAATGAGCCACATGTATATTTTGCGAACAAAGAATGCCAGATGATGCTCCTCTCGTTATCTTGTAATTATATTAGTTTACGCGCGGACTCCAAATGGTTCTCGGCAAAAGTTTCTACACGTTGAGTTTGATATTGACCGACTCTGTGTTTTTGTAGGTCAAGATGCAGTTCCTACTGAAGGTGAGGTTCCATCACAAGAGGTGAGACCCAAACGTCAAGTAGATCTTTAGATATGTATAGTAATGTAAAGAACGAAACGCGTCATTTTGGGTAGTAGGTTTTATCATCATCTTCGTAACCATATGTCCCTGCCACTGATATCTTTGGTGTAATGCGAATTGAATCTCACTTAGATCTCATTTTGGGGTTCTCGGGAGATCTAAGGGGTCATCGTTTCAGGGTAGTGCGTCGCTTCTCTAAGTAATGCCGTTCATCCTGGACATTTAATCTATGAATTCGCGTTTTGCTGAACTATTCAAGGTGGTGTGATTTATCTCCGATCGTTAAATTTACGTGAAAATGCTCGTCTATGCATATACAAGCAGGTTTATTCATTCGCTAGTGTTTGTTTGGCTACTTCCTGAAGACTTAGCACCTTTCTTTTTTCTTTAAATTAAATTAGAAACTCTCAGTACTGCCAAGCTAAAAATCCTACATATTCTGCACACAACATGAATAAAATTTTTATATTTTTTTACCCGAAAAAAAGAAAATCTACCCAGACATATATAAGCTCTGAATGAATGGACGGACATTCCTCCAAATCCATAATCGTGTTTTTTAAAGCTGGAAATTTGTTTTCAGGAAATGAATGAGATGCTATCTTTGTGGGGTTAGCTGAAGTCGTTTAATAATGCTGTTGAACCATTCGTCTGGACAGAGTCGTATTTCGTCATCTGCCTATGTATGATTTTACACGGGACCCATATCGTGTCTGTACAGTACGGTAATATCAAAATTTATTTCGAATTACTCTGTCGCAACCATAGGGCGATGTCGTCTCTGTACGGTATGGTAATACTAAATTTTATTTTGATTCATTCTATCGCAACCAAGTGAAATGGTATGCGGGGTATTTCCCAACTCAAATCTCCATACTCTTTTGAGATAATTGCAGTCTTAGAATTATAATTTAAGGGACTTTGTAATATTCATATCATATTTTCTTTAAATAGCTTGAAAGGGTATTAAAAATAGAGTCCATTTGTATTTTTATACTGCCATTAGATTTCTAACGATAAAATCATGTGCGCTACATTTGACCATTAGTCATACAGTAAAAATGGGCTGATAAACGAGAAAATCGTATTTTTGTTACCAAAATTTAGGGGTATTTTGTAATATTAGTACCACAAGGGCTGCTCTTTTTCTGTTTAATCACTACCGTGGTGTCAAGGGCCGTCCGCGTACTCGGCACCCTTGACGTGCATTTTGGCCACTCAACCGTTTTACATGGCCGACCACTCAGCTTCATTGACAGATGCTAGACATCCGCAGTCTTAGAGTCCTAGGTGTTGGTCTTTTATTGCTTTGTTATTTGCTTTCTGTTGTTTAAATTGCTCAGGGGGACGTTATGCCTCCTGAGGTACATTTTTCAGCTTTTTCAGTATCTAGTACTTTCAATAGGATTTATTTTTTTTAAGCCTATTATAGGGGGGAATGAGTATAAGAAGCTTGGCATAGTGACGTGTTAGAGTCCCCCTCAAGGCGATCCCCTTGCTCTAGCATCGTTGTTTATTGTATACGCATTTTTTAGCATTAATAAAAGCTCCTTTCTGAAATCGCGTGTGCAATTTGCTGTTGTGTGATTGTCCTCCCTATTGTGATTCCTGTCGATGCGTGTGCTGTGCGGGAGTGTGTGTTGAGATTGGTGGAAGTAGACAGCGGACTACTAGCTACACGTTGCGCTTTGAGGAAGGCCCCTCGTGAGAGGGGTCATGGGTTTTAGAAATGCATATTGTTGAGAATATATGAAGTTCTTTGTCATCTCATGATAAACAACAGATTCTATCTTGAAATCGGTAATGAATTGCATGCCTGAGATTTTGGGTAGGAGGTTAGAAGGCAAGACAATATCTTCATGGTATGCGTAGCTAACAAGTTCACGCGAATTCACTTATTCTTTTAGTGCTAAGAATTACTGTTAGACGGTCATAAAAGGTACCCTTCCAATTAAAGAGGTTAATTGAGGATACCAAATATATTGTGCACAAGAGATACCAAATAAATTGTATATGTGATACAAGTTCAAATTTAACGGAAGAAGTACTTAAATGGTGACACATAAATTCTTAACAAAATTGAAAATTATGGTATTAATATTACAAATTACACTAAATTTTTGTACTAATATCGTAATGTACCCTAAATTACACTACAAAAAATGCAATGTTCTCATTTTTTATCGCCCTTTGCATGAGTAAACAGCCACATGCGGCTCGCCATTGGTATAAAAAATGCATATCTAAATTATGATACCAAAACCTTGTCAAAAAAAAAAAAAAAAATATATTATGATACCAAAGAACTGTAAACGAAACCTATTTTCTTATATCATTTCTAGTTATTTTGAAAAATATATTACAAATATTTCACAATATTTTAAACTATGGTATCAAAAATATAATTTTCTCCGACTTTTTTTCTTTCAACTGATTTCCTGCCCATCTGGTGGCCCCTAATTCCCAGCCCATATACTTACAAACCCTAAGATAGTTGTTTGGACAGTTGTGATTTCTGAACTGGGCACCCACTACATTTTGTAATTTCCAACTTGTACTAAAGTATTACCCAAACAAAGTCTTGGTGTTGTATTCAAATCAGACCACACCACTCAACTCAACAAAGCGCTTCATCATCATTGGCTTTTACATTTAATGGAACTGCACTTACCTTCACCAGAAAGTGTCTGCAAAGGATTTAAAAAAAAACACAATTTCAAGAAAAGCAACAAAGATTAGCAGCAGTTCCCAGGTACGGCGTTCGGCGGAAATAAATTGTTTTTTTGGGACAACTATTGAAACGGGTTCATCCACAATTACACTAACATTCAATTCTTACACTATGTTACAAAAATTTAATTATAAAAGTAATGATTTCCTTTGAATTTTTCCTCCCCGGTGACGCAACACATATATAAAAATATGTATGTTATCTTTTTCTTTTATTTTATACATGATTAGGTTATTAAGTTTTCTTATTCAAGAGATATGAGTTTGAACTTTATTAAAATTATGTATTGAACTTGGCATTTTATGTGTCTGAATATAAGTTGGAAGTAGCAAAACATCACTCAAGATGCAATTTATCAAATTAATTGGTGAGACTATGAAGATCAAATTTATCAATGGGAAAAAAATATAATTTCGGTGCATTAACTATAGAGTGGTGGTATTTTCATACATATTTGTCCGATTTGAAAATTACAATTAAGGATTGTAATTATAAAAATAACACATTTAGTCCAAATCTTACTTGAAAAAGTCAAATTGATCATAAATAATCACATGCATTGTACGAGATCTAACTAGTTTGAGAATTTAAAAAATAACATCCCTATAATTATAAGATCAAAATTACATTTTTCCTTTTACCAACATCCTTATACAAGTTAATCAAGTGAAAGAAATATTTAATTTTATTTAGGTTTGTTTATATAGAGTAGTCATAGCCGACTTAAACCTGGCTAAATTGTATTGTGCAAATAAATAAAATATCCCCAATCATACCCCCTAACCCACCCAAAAGCCTGCAACAAGCCCTTCAAATTTCCACCATTTTTCTAGTGCACTCGTGCGCCTAAACAATTGAAAGGTATACCTCTTTTTTGCTTTCAAACTTTCTTCCTCTGTGTTCCTTTAACATGGCAACCGGGACTGGCTCACCCTGCGGCGCCTGCAAGTTTCTCCGCCGGAAGTGCGCGGCGGACTGTATTTTTGCACCGTATTTTTGGTCGGAGCAGGGCCCGGCAAGATTCGCGGCCATCCACAAGGTGTTCGGGGCCAGCAATGTGTCTAAACTCTTACTCCATGTGCCTGTTCCCGATCGCTGTGAGGCTGTATTCACCATCGCCTATGAAGCTCAAGCGAGGATTCGAGACCCGATTTATGGCTGCGTGGCTCATATGTTTGCCTTGCAACAACAGGTGATTAACACTTGTCTCATAATTGCATAACTGTTTTCATGGGTACGTACTAGGTCCGCTACTTACACGATTTCAAGAAAACATCGGACTTGTCCGTTCTCGTGTATATAATTAGTTTTGCTTTTTTGGGAATTTGGTGTGCGTAGGTAGCATATTTGGAAGCTCAGGTGATGCAGGTGAAAGCTCAGCTGGCAAGAAACATGATTGATGAATCATCAAGAAATGCGGAGATCAATGAATGGCCAATGAGCAGCGTGGCTGGAGGAATAATTGGATCATCACCAGTTACAACGTTGAATTACAATGTGAATTATTCCATCGCACCACCGCAGAGCGTGATGAGAGAACCATATAGCAAGAAGAGACCTCCACAGACTGACTTGTCTGAGCTTCAAGAACTGGCTCTTGCAATGATCAAGAATCAAAACTGATTACTCATATAAATATATACATATATGTAGAGAGAGAGACGCAGGCGCACACACACACGCAGAGACTTCATGTTCTTACTGCACTGTTGCTGGGAGCCCTGACGATGATGAAAAATGGTACCTAGCTAGTGTCAATCTTAACTTAGTTGTGAACTACAGTAGAAGTGATATTGTATACTAAGAACTAAGCATGAATTAATCACTCTCTTGTTTTCAATGTCTATGTAAGTCGTATCTCTTCAAATTATTATTGAAGAGAAATAGGAACACTAATTAATTCAGGCAATATCCCTTTTGACGTCAATATTCGCATCGAAAACGGACATTGGAGAAAGAGGTGTGAGTGGCTCTCACTAACATGGTCATCACATATAACACAATTCCCTCCTACATATTGCAGCCATGACTTATCTGATGTAGGCAGTTTTTTGTCTGAATTGCCAACCACAATATAAACACATTTCTTTGGGATTTTAAGAGGTCCCATTAGTAGTGCACTCCACATTACCGGCTAGACTTGTGGGGCAAATAACATCATTGCATCAACTGTTGGTTTCTCCATCTGATTGCATCTCTTTTGGCCTTGAATTGGTGGCAAGTTGTCCGTAATATGCAATCCTTCAAATGCAGCAGCCTGAGGCAAATGCCAGACACCCTCTTAGATGACTACAACCAATTTAGATGAAACAGATAGGCCTATCACCCTTGTGCCGTGTGGGGCAAAATGCTTTTCCAGTTCCATCAAATAAGTGCATAATTTATTTTGATACAACTATAGCAGGTGTCACTTTTTCCCATAAAACTCATAATCACGTATTTTTAGTTCTAAAAAGTCACGTGCTTATGGTTTTGGGATTAACAAGGCCCAAAATCATTTTTTTTTGGACTAAAAAGACGTGATTTTGAGTTTTATGACACTAAAAGCGTCACCTGCCATATATATATATATATATATATATATACAAAACTAAAATATTACCCTAAAAATGACGGGGGCAAAAATGCATTTAACCAAAATATTAAAAGTGAAAATGTTATTACAATAATGAAATGGATTTCTTGGTCCTTTGACTAATTGTATGACTTGGGGATTAGCAAAAAAGAAGAAAAGGGGGTGAAAGGTATGATTAGTGTTGAAGCAAACACAAAGGGTAGATAAGTATATATTAATAAGAAAGTGGGGTCGAATGTGTAGGGTTTATGGACTACTAGCTAAGTAGGTTTACCTAATATTAGTACTCTACTTATACAAATTTAATATATGATCAACACGACGACCTGTACTCAAATACATAGACCGTCTGTTCCCTGGATTGACTGCATCTGCCTCACCCATTTCGTTTGGGAAACTTAATTATCAAAAACGTTCATCTCCCTTCTTAATTTGTCCAAATCCTACAACCTTATTACACGCTATTAAACAATAAAAAGGAGATTAATTAGTTGAAGGGTCCATCGTAAATGGACAATTTGTTGTCAATTTCAGTTTCTAGAAACTTTTTTTTTTTTTTTTAGGGAATAAGAGAGCCATTTTAGTTGGTGAATGATCATTCAAATTAATTAGATAAATACTGTTCAAATAAAATAATTAGACAATTTAAATTCAGCGTTTTTGGATAAGCTCTAATTATTGTAAATGTTCATTAATTAATTTGGTCAGCTCTTGACAATAGCAACGAAACCTCCCACGAAAATTAAAGCTTATTAACTTAAAACCAATCAATTAGGCCATTTAAATGGTAGTAATTCGTTTAATTTATTTGGAAATTTATATGTTAAGTATATATCAAATTTTATTTCAAAACATAGTAAATTTCAATACGTCTTCGTTATTTGAAAAATTTATAAAGGCCTCTTCAAATGAAAATAATTATGTGGCCTAATGATGGTGATGCAGAAATTACTGCATTACTTTTGCTGATTTTTTCTAAAAAAACACATTTGAATTTTTTTTTTAAAAATAAAATTGAGGGTGGGTATCCATAAGGTATATAATTAGTCTATCAAAATATTTTTGGATGACTAAAAAACATAAAATATTATAATTCATAATTCAAAAGATCATTTTGTTCAACTCATCATAAAAATTGGATTAAAATATAATGGAGGCTAACAAAATGGGCTCATTAAGTTAAACATACGTTAAAATCAAGGGGGTGTTTGTAATTTTTGAACCAACGAGAAAATATTTATAATTATGTCAAACGTTAGACAAAATGATTGTAATTTATTCTAAAATTAATATGGTTACAATTAAAGGGAATAATTAAATTTTTAAAAATCCGTTTTTTTAAAAGAACAAGAGATTCACAAGATGATCATAATATCTTATTTTTGCATCTTACAAGTACTTTTTCTCAAGAAAAAAATGCCAACAATTAGTAAAATACTTTTGAAATATTACAAACTCAACCAAACAACACTTAATTACTCATGAAAAGAAGGAAAAACATGTACAAATTTAGACAACACTGTAAAAGGAAATTAAATAAATTAGGTCCAAAATCCTTTTTACAAGTGATAGGAAACAATTATAATGAGTTGGAGTGAAGCGGCAGCGACCAAACTTTCAAACCGCATTTCGGCGTTTTGACAAAATATATTCTGATCAGAACACATCAAAAGTCGTTTGTCCAAAAAATATTATTAGTTGATCGATGCCTTTCTGTTGTTCAAGAATCCACACGCCACTCCATTCATTCATCTACACAATAAAGTTAATTATTCCTTTGAATTATTAATTAATTATATATACATATATTTGTGTGTGTGTGTCTGTGTCTGAAACTACTAATCAAAAGTGAAAGTTTTCCAGGGAAAAAGAAAGGTGAATGAATTAGAATGATCACAAATTAAAGGAAAAGACAGAAGCTGTGTAATCTTGTAAGAAGAAACATTATTAATTAATACTAATGCAAGATTAACAAAGTCATTAGTCAGTAGAAAGTAGTACTAAGTACCAAGCTGTAATTAAGAAGAAATTAATTAATGCAATATTAAGAGACTAGTGAAAAGATAAAAATCAGCCAACAGTGGGCTTGCCACCTCTGTACTTCCTCCTTAATTTTGAACTAAATATATAATAAAGAAATATAATTAATTTCCCTGATAATTGCATGATTTTTTTTAATTTCTTTCCTGAATTTTCTTGTTATTACATTCATGAATTTCATGAACGTGGATTGCTGTTTTAAGGTTCCTTAATGACGTTAATTGAAGAAATGTAAGTGCTGATGTAATTACGTTATTTGATAAGTACAACATTAATTTCTGAAATTTTGATTAAGCATTCCTAAATTCGTTAGTATGGAACATTTAGTGACAAACTGCTTTCGTTGTTATAGTGTAATAAGAAGCCTTTATATTCTGCCCTCGTCTCAGATTTGACCTCTCTGTGCAGGAGAGGGCCGGGGACTCAGGAGGTAGCCCTTTTTTAGACTGTCGACAGTTAACTGATCCTATCCTACAAAACTACCCCTAACCTGAAAAATTCCTCTAGCACTAAATTATATATATGTCTAATAGACTGTAATGAACTCGACAAAAGAACCAGTAAAGATGCTAGCTGATCAAGGTAAGTAATTAGCGGGTAATTGTTTCTGCTCAGCATCATCGATCAATCGATCTGGTGAATATTGAACTAGGAACTAACCTTCATTAGTTCTTTCTTTCCTTTCAAGATGCAAAGATAATTGTAATGAAAATACATCGATTATGAGAATGTTGAGGTATAAAGTATGGTAGAAGTAGTCGTTTGTTTGCTTAATTAGTATTAATCAAAAATGGACAAGAATCAACATGAAACGCACAAAATATATATGTTGTAGTCAAGATTTCGAGCATTAGGACCAGGTATGCTTCCACTAATTTCATGAAATCTTATATATGTATGTATACTATCTCAATAAAGTAAATAAGAGGATAACTTAATTAAATTAAATTGGTCTGGAAAATTCCATTTTATCAAATTTAACAGACAATCAGCACTTAATTAATAGCGTCTGCACGTACGGCCGGATGGATTATATATATATATATAGCATTTATCAGTTGCAAGGCATTCGGAAAGTAGACAATGTAAGAACTGCCGACAGTCTGATAAATATCGATTGTCAGTATGAACTGCAAAGAAGAATTATAACCATATGATATAAATTGATCAATGTAAGAATCAACTCTGGTAATAATGACAATATTCTCTTACAATTAATTACCCGGATCTGTTCAAGGGTCCAGACCTCTAGGTTTTACTGCTATAGTTAATTTTTAAGTTATCACTATGAACTATATATACTGCCAAGAAACATAGGAGTCCCAATTTGGGACACTCAACATATATAATTTAACTTCTTGCAGTTGAATTTCATCAGCTGGATTTACCATCAGAAGCACTTTCTCTCTCTGGAAATCAGTGGTATGAATTAGAAATGAGATGCCAGTTCTGACAACGATGAAAAATTAATCCCAGAAGAAATGGATATCACAAGAAATTTCATTAATCTCATCATCATCAACTAGGTAAGTGTCATGATATATATATATATATATATAGAGAGAGAGAGAGAGAGAGAGTATAAAAACCTTGCAAATATATATAAATTATGAGTAGCTAAGAATATTCAGGGGTGTCGATGATGATAAGTCATTACTGATCACAAGAGTTGCAACCTATGAAAAAGTCATGTAATTATTAGACGATAAGATGTGTATTAGTACAAGAATGTCACTGAAAGAACAGCTAGCTAATTAGGTGGTTAATGAAAAGGGAAAGTGTAAGAGAAGCAATCAATCAGGTGTATATATATAGTGTCTTAATTAGGTCTAAGATTTAGGTCTTAATAATACCTAGGAAGGACCGCACTGCGAAACAACAAATTACGCAACTAGCTAGCTGAAAGAAAATCACCTGGGAGCATTATAAAACTATGCTATATTACTTATTCTACTTAAAAATATATATATCCAAGGTTACACATGGTCTAAGAAATCGAACAATCATAGGTGGAAAAACAGGGTTTTCTTTTCTGACAGCAGAACATTTCTAGGGTTTCCAGCTGAAATGCTTGTCATGAAAGTTTGCAGATAAACTAATACAAAAACTGGCAGATCATCAGTGCGTACTCTTCTTCTTGATCACTCACCCATGATTATATATATATATGTATTGGTTCTACTAAAACCCTAACTGGAATTTCCCTTGACGGAGAGGATTAAATTAATGCTGATTATTAATGTATCTGAAGGGCACTGACTGGAGGTCGTCTGCGTCGTCTTGAAATGGCCATTGCCTTTCATTAGACTGCATTTCAAGTGAATCCATGCTCCCGAACGAGGTGTTCTCTTCCGGGAAGCCTGAATTTTCGTACTTCATTGAAGGGTCACTCGGATTCATGGTTCCACTTGCGTAATAGGCCATATTCTCAAAGTTGTTGTTGTTGAAATTTGCATCAAATTGAGGCATTGTACCCTGATTCTGGAAGGAATTCCACCAGCTTTGGACATCTTGAGAGAAATTAGAATGGCTACTGCCGTAGAATTTCTGATCATTAGGGTTTGCAGTGATGTTGGAGTTGTTTATGAGGCATTGAGCTGCTTGTTCTTTGAGAGAAGCCAATTGGGCTTGTAAGTTCACAACCTGAAGATCAAGAACACAAAATCAGACACAAAAATTCTAAAAACATTAATGATTCAGACACACACATATGAAGGAAAACAATGAAAGACAAAAACAGGAGAGAGAGAGAGAGAGAGAGGGTTGAAGAGAGAGAAAACAATTAGACCTGCTGCTGGAGAGCAAAAATATGTGAAACACAACCATAGATGGGATCTTGTAGCCTAGCTTGAGCTTCGTAAGAAATCGTGACGGCCGCCTCACAACGATCACTGACCGGAAGATGAGCAAGAAGTTTGGAAACATTGCTGGCTCCAAAAACCTTGTGAATGGCTGCAAAGTGAGTAGCACCTTGTTCATGGCAGAAATAAGGGGCGAAAACGCAACCCCTCACGCATTTTCTCCTCAAGAATTTGCAGGCACCGCAAGGGGAACCAGACCCTGTCATGTTATAACAACACTTTTCTTGTAAGAATCAGACAAAATTAAGGGTATACGATTCTTGAAAACCGATGTATGAACTGAACTGAACTGAGGATATTCTTGTAAGTAGTTGTTGGCTTAGGACATTGATGATGAGTCCATGGTTTATAAGCACTTGAGGGAGAGAGAGGTGGGTAATAAATTATTGTGTAGTTTATTACATGTGGTTCCCTTATTGGGGAACATAATTCAATATTTATTCTTACAAAAATGCTATCTTTAACCCTCCGTCCTAAATTTTTATAGTCTGGTTTAAGATTCCATTCAGTGTTCTTAAAGGACAAAAGGGCTAATTTATAACATAATTAAGCCCAACCCATGATCTGTAATTAATTTGCTCCATGATTGGATATCATCATCATACCATCTCTCCATTGTCAGAAAATTTCCTGCACCTCTCTGATGACTGCCAGTAAGTTTCAAGATTTCAGTGTTTAGATCATACAGATCGTTTTGAATACGTACGAGAATACACCCCCCACCCCCACACACAGATACACACACAAACATTTTCACGTGTTATACATATGTTATGGCCTTTTTTGTTTAACAGGTCTTTTCACATCCACAAGCAAATTAAGACTCTTGTTTTGTCTTGAATTAGGCAAAGAATACAAGTCCAAGAATTAGCATTGATTGATTAATGGTGACCTGAACAAGACTTTTAGCTGGCTGTGAGTAGGCCATTAATAAAAATTTAATAATAATGAGAGTTGAGTTCATGTAATCCAAATTAATTAATCATGATCGATCACAATTTGGTCGACTATTAATGCTATATATATTGTTACTATAATATGGTCGAATAAATAATGCACAAAATATTTAACCTTCAACCGGTACTGAATTCCTTATTATAAATTACTAATCAATCATGTATGTAGTTCACGGTGTCGAGATGATCATCAAACTACTCGACTTTGACTAGCTATAACTATTTATTTTCTTGGACTCGTTTGAAATGGATTATTTTTCTCTTAACATCATTAATTAGGTTAGGTTTTATTGCACAAACACTAAATGTCATATATAAAATTACAAGGCACAGTAACCATCAAGGGGGTATCTGTACAATGTGCTTAAGGACTGTTTGTGTAAAATTTCGCCATTAACAGGCCGAAGTGTGCTTATAATTACAACTACAACATGTATTTATGTAATTAAACGGACCTAACTTGAAGGGATGTGGAGGAGTTTAATGAAGATTATCTACTTAAACAGTAGAGACAGAAGTAGTTTTATAATGAAAAAAGTTGTGTAATAACACATCAATGAGCATGCTTATATATAAATAGGGTACTGTTGTTTGTCAACTCGTTGTTTTTATGTCTTCAATTTTATTTTAATTAATTAAACACTAACACCAATGCCCTCAATTAATCAGTAACAAATAAAGCAAGCTCTTCATGTCACCCTAGCTACAATTTCGAGATTTTAACTTATGCATGCATTCCTTTTCTTCATCAGTCTCAAGAAAACAATACAATACTACAACCTTTTTATCCCCGGAAACGTGTGAAATTACCTATAAATGTACCAAAGTTTATGGGTTTAAACATATATGATCAAAGGGAAAATTAATGAATTTTTGTCTTGTAATTATGGCAGGATGTCATTTGGGATCCACACTCTTTAAAAAAGAGTAGATCATATTTTTCTATTGAAAAATGCCAATTTAATTCCGAAAAAGAAAAAAAAAAACACATACTTGGCACGTGGGATATGCAGTAAATTATTATCCTCATTTACAAAATTGAAATTGATCACTAAATTGAAATTGGAGTGATCCAAGATTCATTTTTTCCCTATGATCTCAATGCAAATGATGGGACTATTGTATTAGCATTGAATGAATTAGTCCTATAACTTGAGGGGATGATGTTCTTTATCGTGCATGAATTAACTTTTATAATTTAATCCCGTAATTCTTAAAAGTTTGTGATTTAATTGGTCAAAAAATTACATGTAACTTGCAAAAGACCCAACATATTATAAAATTGTAAAATTTACAAAATTAAATTGTAAAATTTACTTTCAACAGGATAAAAAATGTCACCTCCTATAATTACACAACTATTGTATCATTCCAAATACTTCAAAACTATGTACTAAAATCCCCCACGAATTAATTATAGCCATTGTCATTAATTAATAATAAATATATAGATATATATATGGAATTACTAATTTATAATTTGAGAAAATAATTAAAATTAGAGATAAAAGGAAAGTTATATGATTTAAAAATTTAGGGGCATCTTCCAAAACAGAATGAAACAAAAGATAGTGACACTGGAATAGAAGTACGTGACTGGTGAAAGCACATAACATGGAGATCTAAAAGTAAAGGTGTTTTTCCTTTTTTATTAATTAATTATAATTAGATTTTTTAATTTAATTTCGTCCATTAATTGTTTAAGTGTGGGAGGTCACAGCTTGTCGAGCAATAACAGTGATTCTATATATATAATTAAGTAATTAATTAGCAATAATCGCTTTCAATCACCTTCTTCTGTCACACATAGCCACCAACATGTAGACCTTGCCCAATTTTGCATTTTGGTCCCACTCACCTCTAACCCTAATTTTAATTATTTATCATGACCCTGCAATTCAATCCAGCCCCCACCCCCCTATAGAAATTAAGGGTTTTCTCAATTAATTGGAATAATTGATATATTGTTCTAGAAGTATATCTATCTATCTTTTTTTAATATTATCTATTTTTCATAATTAATCTTCATAGTGTCGTCTATATATTATTACTTTTTAATTTCAATT
This sequence comes from Sesamum indicum, assembly GCF_000512975.1. NCBI lineage: Eukaryota > Viridiplantae > Streptophyta > Magnoliopsida > Lamiales > Pedaliaceae > Sesamum > Sesamum indicum. The sequence continues at coordinate 2,343,323 of NC_026150.1, forward strand.
TAATTAGAAAAAAATGAGACCGGGTGGATTCAAATTAACGAAGTTGAATATTGAAATAAAGACGATGTCAGAGATATATGATAGCTGATGTGATGCGTAAAGTGTTAGCTTTGAAATAAAATACATAATAATTAGAGTTGACAAGATGATATATTTTCTTTAAAAGGGTAAAATGTGTTTTATATAATATATATATATATATATATATGGTGAAATACCTTAATTGCCCCTCTCGTTTCTCTAGGTTTTGAAGCTTGATAAATGAACTTTTTACCTACCACATGTTAATTAATTACCACAGTATTAATTAAGAGTTAATTAAAATACAAACCCTATGGTAGATTAATGACAAGGCTAATCTAACATTAATGTTTAATTAAATAAATTAAAACACTAATTATAAGAAAGATTAACGTACAATTAACAGTGTTCTCTCTCTCTCTCTCTCTCTTTCTCTCACGCACACACATTCATGCATGGCAATTGGGGCATCGCCCTCCTGCTGGCAGCCATTACCTCTCTTTCTCTCTCTTGGTGTTTCTCTCTCTTTCTTTGAGTCATGTGTACTTGTTGGCCACTTAAGGCAAGAAAGAGAAAGAATGAAATGGTTGCAGACAAGAAGGCATGTTAACTAATTGGGATCCTTAAAATAATCAACGTTAAAGGCAATAATGTAGGACGTGTGTTCAAAAGCTGCACTTAACTATTTAGTCCCTGTTCAGACTTTCTAATACACCTCCTGTTTTTTTTGTTTTAGATTTATGACATTAATTAATCCCACTGTTTTTTACCCTTTTCTTTTGCCTAATTCCCCCTCTAAAGTCACTTTTCATTCAAGTTTTTGTTTCTCATTGGAGCTTGTGTCTTAGATTTATTGAACCCATGCATTGTAATACATACTCAGTGATAAGATAGCTCCTTTCTTATCAGACAAAACTATGAATGCCTAATCTCTAAAATGCCCCCACAAACATGTTGTCTCAACGACAATATTAGTCAAGAAGTAGAATAATTGTAATTATTATTACAAGTTCCCCATCCAATATCCCTTGTCATAAGACTTTTGGTAATGTTTGTAAATTGAAGTATATAGCCTCTTTAGTAATTGATTTTTTATACATGAATGTGAACCCATGATAAATGTTTTAAGAATTAAGACTATATAAGAAAAGGGGTCAAGTGTAAACAATAAATTTTTAGAGAGAGTGTAAATGTACGTTTTTTAGGAACTTATTGGAGGGAGAGGGGGAGTGTAATTTTTTTATTTTCAAAGGGGTTGAAAGTGTAATTAGTCCTAATAAAATTGATGCATTTATTTTAAATATAAATTACGTCCACCCACCTAAAATTAAATTTAATTACACACACTCATTGCTCTTTAATTTGTAAAATTACTATTTATAACTCCTGAGGCTGTCTTTGTAATTAATTATAAGTACAGTACGTTTAGATATGAAAAATTAATAAAGATGGAGTATGGATTCCAACAAAAATTAAGAATTGATCTTAGTAAAAATGGAAAAAGAAATATCCAACATACGGACATGACATTAAACATTCACAACACAGCTGAAAGAAAACGATGAAATGTGGCCAATCATTGACACTTTAATCAGAATATTCAGTTGAATTTCTAAAGCTTCAGAGGGATGAACTCCTTTTCAGTTCTTGGAAGCATCAAAATCTGACAAAGCAAATAAAAGATAGATACGCAGGAATATATTCATTAATTAGCATTAATTAATGTGGGATTAGCAAGGATTAATTTAAGGTTGTTCCAATCATGTACGTACATTAATCCAACTGATAATTAACTCAAATGGCTGTCCACTAACCCATGCTTAGACATCTTTATTAATCATTATTTATACTAATATCCATGTGAACAGTGTATATATACATATATATATATATTGATTTTACTCAAAATTCTAAATAATAAAATTTATTTTTTTAAGAAAATTAATTTGGATATTTTATTTAATTAAATTAACTTTATGGATTAATGCAACCAACCCTACCAAAACCACCTGAAGCAATTATTATCTGAGATTATAAGTGCTAGCATGTTCTAATTCCGTACACTCTCCAACTCATACAGGGGATTTTTATTATATATTTTTTTTTAATTTTTAGAATTAATAATTACACAAAAATTAATTAGTTATTTCTTTTTTATTTATTTTTTCCCCTTTTTCCAGCAAAAATCGGTTCCAGGTGAAGTCGTGTTCCCTGTTTAAACTTTTCGAGACCACATAGGAATCTGACCCACCTTTAAAATTATGCTTGACGCGTGTGTACCCTGGCGTACAACTATTTAATTTGCAACTCATCTAATGAAACACCAAATAATAATTTATTCCTCAGTTTAGATTTTTTTTTTTTTTGGTTAAGAATTTTAGTTCATGTATAAGATGCCAATAAAGATAAAATAATTGTCGCGCTTTTTTTAAGAAAATTCAAACTCACTATTTTAATTGATCTAATTAATCATATTATTATTAAATTATTTTTTTAAAATACAATAATTCAATAATATTATATGATTCGAACGCACTTTGAATAAGTTATAGAAAGTTTAAATGAATCTTCAACGGCCCCGACAAATTATAGAGAGCAAATGGAATTAAAGAAAAATGTTAAAATACTATGGTCATAACTGTCCACTAACACCACTACTCTTAAGAATAATATAATCATTATCTTACCACTAATTGCGAATGTATGTGAAGGGACATAAATTATATAATTTTAATATTAAAATATATAAACACTAGTTATTAATTATTTATATATGAATAAATTAATATTATATGGGACTCGAATTTATAATTTTTGAGTGGTGTGTTCTAAATAGTATTATTGGAGCAGGACCTTTTTAATTAATTAATATTTTATTAAATTTCGTGCAGATCAGCTACAAAAATATTAAATAAAATGTCTGTTTATGCAACATTTATACGAAATTTATCATATTATTATAAATTGAACTATCAGTTATAAAAGCATAAAATTGTTTTAATAAAAAACACTGTTAGCATATAATAATAAAAGTATTATAATAGGTTTTAGGGTCTAACAGGGCGCACGAGTGGATGCACTTGACAGGGTTCCACGTCACCACCGGCTATGCGGCCCGTTGATTAGTAACTTTCTCATAAGACGACGAAATAAGGGTCTTCTTGACCCGACCCGAGTGGCTTACAATCCGAATTGTGCTTTTCTTTCGTCTCCCTCCTTTTCCCTTTTCACATGACATAGTTGCCCTCAACAAATACAATTTTAATTTCAGTAGTTATGAAATTTTTATTTTTGGTCTCGTAATTTTTTAGGGTAGAGTTTTTTGTGTACTGTAATATATTATAGAACGAAATTGGTATTATTTAAAGACGAGAATTATAAATATAATCCAACTTATGTCAATATGAAATTGCCATACCATTTTAAATGGGCAAATTGGATTAAATGTCTCTCCTCTTGATCTCATTGCACTCATTCAAGAAGCAATTTGATTGACTTATGAAATGGTAATCCATTTATTTAATAGCTCACATAAGATATGTGTTCATATAATTAATTGTTGGAAAAATAATGAATGATAAATTACAAAATAAATTCATTTTGATCATATTAAATTGTGATCAGTTATGATGTGTGACACATAATAAGCTTGTGATACGTTTGGATGATGGTTGATGGTGCATAATCATCATCTCACTGTGTCTCATCAACCGAATATGTGTGGTTCTTTGGTTGAAATAATATGTCCACTGGGTGAAACCTTTTGAGCAAAACGATGCGTTCATTTAGGTGAAATGGTATGTCATTTGGGTGAAATAATGCGTCCATTTGGATAAAAAATTATAAACTTTAATATGCATCTTTTCTAATTGGACAAATCTATTCAATGATACAATTCCGAAAATAGGTCCTCATTTACTTCATTTTCACTCAATTTCATTCATAACATTCTTAAGTAATTAAAACATTTTGCAGCTATAATTTTAGTAAGAGAGTTCCTTAATTTTTCTTGGTTCGTCGTTTTTAAAGTTTATAGTACCGGTATTTTGAAATTATAAGTTATTGTACCTTGAGAGATAAATTGCCGTTTTTCATTAGTATCAAAACGGAATTGTATAACAATCATTATCTTAAAGATAAAGAGTCTAACTTTTATATCGACTTCACAATACACACCTCTTGCATATCCTCTCATTTTTCCTAACAATAATAGCAATTAATCATAAAAAAAAAAAAACCCTTTTTCTTTTTTCTTTTTCATAAAATATTTTGCCTATAATTTATGAGTCTCCATGAGTTTAATTAATTATTCTCATTAATAACTTTTGATCATTTCAATCATAAGTCACAAATAATGTGTGTTTGATTAACATAATTATGGAATTCCATAGTACATTATACTACCCACAATTATAAAAAAAAAAAAAAATACGGCAAATTACGGTAATACTTCTTAAAATTATATCTAATTACATAAATACTTTCTTTGTGAAAATATATAGGTATGTATCTAAAGTGTCAATTTGTGCCACTGAATATGAGATATTGTATTGTAATTACAACTACAACTTCGAGGGTATACTTGTATTTTTGCAAACAGTAAATGATATTTGTTTATTTAAATTTAACCTCAGGCTCAGGGTGGGACATCAATGTAACTTACCAAAAAATAAAATGCATTTTACTATTTTTTGCGTGTTAAAGATCATAAAGAGGCGACCAACATATCTAATTTCCTTAAATGTGACTATAAAAATTTCCAATCGCTATAAAATATTTGATTTTAATTATAACTAATGCTCGAGCAGCGATCTGTTACGACCAAAATACGGTCGGGATAAAATCATATGTATTTGTCTTTATGGAAATGTACAATACGGTATCAAAAATAAGTGGGGGGCAAAAGTAACAACCAGCTTAACTTTAAGGATACAAAAACAAATTAAAGTGGGAACAATAACTCAAATTTTAATTGTTCTTCGATTTATTTTACAAATATTAAAAAATAATTAAAAAGAAGAAGCTTCCAAATTGTACTTAAAGTATTATAATTTCATTTAAAATTTTTCCCTTAATAATACATTTGCTACACAAAGATGACTCAATAGCTATTTGATGCTAAAATCAGCATCGTGCGTTATTAATCTACATTATTTATTTTATATATATATATATATATATATATATATATATATATATAAAATAAATAATGTAGATTAATAACGCACGATGCTGATTTTAGCATCAAATAGCTATTGAGTCATCTTTGTGTAGCAAATGTATTATTAAGGGAAAAATTTTAAATGAAATTATAATACTTTTCTTGGGCCAACTCCATTGTGATCGTGCACACAAATAATTAATTTTTGTAGTAAATAAGATTATTAATTTGTTTTGATAAAAAAATGAAATGGGGTTTTGTTTGGAAGAGGTTGAAATAAAATTGATGAGAAAGAGGTGGTGTTGGAAAATGATGCAGACATACGGCCACACAGTGACTGGTCAAGCAGACAATGAGTTTGCACGTGGGGCCGGCGCACGTGTGCGAGTGATTGTATGTGGTGCATCTAGGGTTTGGTTCCTCTTAATTATATTTATATACTAGTAATATTTTGTTCTCTCAATCTAGAAACCAACATACATACATACGTATATAAATAAATAAAAGAGAGAGGTCCTTCATCCTTGTTAGATAAATCATAATTATGTTGTCCTTATGTAAGACCCTTACATACTTTTCATGTACCATAATAAATAAAAGAGAGGTCCTTCATCCTTCTTATATGTATATATATATATGTATATAAGAAGCTTCAAATTATGTGTTTTTAATTATGTCCTAATCCTATAATGTAATCAAAATAAATCCAAATAAATTTAATTATCTCTGCTAATATAATAAAATTCTTTAAAAAAAATCTAACTTAAAAGGGTTGTTCCTGATCAAGGAGAATCCAAGATCACATGTACGTCAAATAATATATGCAGGCTCTGATACTGTCTCGACTATCTGATCTTGTAACAACTCAATTTAATTGTGGACGATATTATATATAGTCGGTTCTATATCAACATATTATATTATATATTGATTTTAAATTTAAAATTCATACCTTACAATCTAATCACGACGACATACATTAACACTTACGAAATAGAATAAAATCAAAATCCCAAGCCGATCCTAAACTTCGGGCAATTTCATCCCTTGAGGGGCAATCCAACGATTTTGGGATTACTTGAATTTTGGATTCAAATTCTGAGTGTGTAGTGAGTTGAAAAAGAAGAAATACGGACAACTTCGTGTACAAGTCACAATGTGCATATAATAGGAGGGTGAATGTTTATACAGCTCGTGAACAATGGAGACTAGACTTTGAACGGGCATGGATCGATACCGACAACAAGAATGGAGAAGAAAACGCCATTGCTTGATGATCGAGGGACAAAATTAAGGAGGTTCGTTTTCAAGGGTTAATGAGAATGAATTTACTTAATAATATTTCGGAACTCACCGATAATGTTTTAAATACTAAATAATGTAGTTTGAACGGGAGGCAAATCTTCAAAGTCCAAACCATAATATAGGGACGGATCATATAAATATATGACGAATTTTAGTATTAAATCAAAGTAGGGACGTTGAGGATGTCATTTCAAGAGATGTAATGAAGGAAGATTGAGAGGGATGTTTTTGTTTTTGTTCATATCAAGAGAGACTAGACTCCGAATAATTAAATTAATTGATAGAGCTTTGAATTTACGTAATATATGATCTAATAATAATAATAAGACAAGTATTAATTAACTCCTTGAGACTGTTCAATCACACGCTACTCTATATTTTTTATGTCATTGATATTTTAATCATAGAACATATATTTCAAAAGTGGTATTATTCATGACAAAATTAAAGTTTGAAAACTTCAATGTTATGTAAGTATCATTTATTGATCAATTTGATAGTATTGATGAGTGGGTATTGTACTATTCTTATTTTTTTTAAAAAAAATTATTAATTATTGATGTACAAAATTAGATGCATACCAAATAAATATTTGATTGGGTTCGAAATCGTGGATGATTTGCGGAGTTCTCCATTCAAGAATATGGGTATTAAAACCCTCAAATACTTAAGTTAAATGGGAGTTAGAATAAATCAGATGGAGTCGAAAAGCTAGATCTCAATATCATAAATACATACCTATAGTCTATAGATTGGGGTTTATTTGTATTTACAGGATTCATGTGTGTTGGTCTATCAGAATATGTATCAACACACGTATCCTCGTAATCAACAAATGATAAATTAGATCATGAGATCGGATTGAATCTGACGAAAACCCAAATGAATAAAAGGACTTAAATCTTCATCCCATTTAGTCATATTCATATTTTCCTAAAACTCTTATGGGGGTCATTATGTATAGTTTAATCCCCAAAGAAATATGAACTCAATTCTTTATGCATGAAGAAGAATGAAAGGCTACAAAAGTGACTTGTTCATTAATTTAATATGGTGAGGTGAATTATATATATAGTCGAATGGTTAATCAAATATTCTATATAACAATTACACCCCAAAATCTTACAAACACTGCAATCATATTCGGACAAACACACACACACACATGACAGGTTAAATTCTTTTCAAGCGTTGTTGTTTGACTAGAGAGGAAGCATGTAGCCGCATAATTGTTAGATACATTTGTCATCATCCCCATAAATTAATACATAAAACTGTAGATTCTCAGTGTAATGAACAAACTTGTCTTTTAATTCTTGCAATCAAATTAACATTAGCCAGTTTTCAAGAACTCAAGTCCCATCAACCCCAAAGGTGTCCTACTCTTAAATTTTTCCCCACGCTTTCCGCCAACATACTTCCCTTGTTTTTTGTTTTTTTTTCTTACCCCATATATATATATATATATTAGATGAAGACAACACACACTACGTGTGTGTGTGTGTGAAATTCAAGGGAACCCAAATTTGTTTTTTCTTTTTCTTTTTTCTCCGAAGGGTTCCCACATTGTGAACTACTTTAGTTGTTACACGCACAGACAGACACAGCACAGACCGCAAACATAAAGCAAAAAGGGGTTTATATATATAAACACAGAAGGCCAACAGTGTCTGAAGCTGTCCACCATTTTTGCTCTAATTTCTTGATGATAATGGGCTTCAGATATTGTCTACCCTTTATTTTCACTTTATTTCATGGCCCAACCTGTCTTTGGGAAAATTGCCCTCATCCCCTCGTGTGCCATTACATCAACATATGCTTGATTAATGTTGTCCTCCTCAACAAAGGTAATGTATCCCAATATGATCCGATAAGGAAAAAAACAACATTAATTTTTCATGCTAATCCTTCCCCATAAAGAAGCCAAAATGCCCTTGTGATCATTTTAGCTGGATAATAATGCCAGGATGATTCACTTTCAATCAGATGTTTGTGGTTTCGATTTTTTTGTGTTCAATACGAGAATTGCGTCGGTTGGTAACATGTAGACACCCCTGTAATAACATATGCAGAGAAGAGACGAATGTAAGAAATACTGCATTCTGGAAAGGACAATTTGCCAAAATGTACTTTTTCCCACTTTTTCTTGGATGCTATGAACCCATAGGGCTGGTATCACTAAATATAGCCAATAATTGCCTATTACCTATCATTAAGGGAGGCATTAGTGGATCATCCATATCATTTAATCAATAATTAGCCTCAAAAGTGAGCATTTTTTATACTGATTACAACTCCAGAGTTCACATCACAAACAGCTTCAGTTAAGCACTGTTGCTTCTCACTCATCTCCAGAATTCATGGTCACATATCTGTTCTATAGTCTCTTTGTTTTTTTCCTATGTTAATACAATTCAAATGAAGTAAGTGATCCGGTCTTCCCAATTTCACTGAAGTGGGTAGTGGGGCTCCAAGAATACACCTGCCAGCATTAACATTGTTCCGTTTATCTAAGGAACACGCAGTTTCAACACTATGACGATCATCGATTTCACTGCAAGGACAAAGAAATAGAGATGGAAAGAGCATGGGACAACGCTAGGTTTTACCTCTTTGCAGAGGACTAGCTCGTCAGCTGTTACCAGTCGCAAGAACTGGATTGCAGGGACATCCTCAAAACTGAAAATGTAGTACTTGACAAGATATTCCAACTTTGCAAAAGAAAAAGAAAAATTCAAAGATATCATCGTCCAAAGAACTAGGCAAACCTTTAAGTACATCCCTCGAGCATAATAATGGCTATCACGTTTGTGGTCTAAAATTATGTTGCTTGATATTAGTATCCTCTGAAAATGTTCGCCCTGGTGTCTCCTCAACAATGTGAAACATTCCCCTGATTTGAGACAGTTCTCTGCACCCATATTCTTCTTTATGTAATAGGGAGTGCCAGGTACAAACAAATCCTCAGCAGTTCCACAGTAAGAGTTTTCATGTTCGACATGACCAGAACTTATGCTGGAAGGGGCGGAAGTTCGACTATGACTTGGAACAACTGAAACTTCCTCTTTCATGGGCGCTCTGCACAATTTTGACAAAAAGTTCTGAGGTTAGTTATCTTACTTCACCAAGAAACAATTCACATACTACGCAACATACACCGAGTCATTTCTCCAAATCATGGAACTAACCATACCCAATCACTAATATCAAACTTCCTGCCCCTAATACTAGGGGACCTTTGTTGGGCTTATAACAAGAGAAATTTTCATGATTCAGCAAATGCTTGAGTTTTCAGTGCTAAAACTTTGCTATAGTTCGATTCTTTTATGATTCAATTAAACAAAATTTATGAAAAGGTCTAATTGAATATTCCAATCCACTAGCTAGTGCTACTTTACAAGGAAGAACTCTGAACAAGCAAAGCGAAATTCAGATAAATTAATAGAGCTGCTATAGCTAATCCCATATGAGATTAAAACGTCATGTCCTTACGAATTTTGCTTCCACTGGTTACTGTTTAAGTACTTAGTCGGATTATATCATTCTGCATCAATAAAATAAGTTAAATAATAATTAGAAAAAGAAAAGATTACGAATAAGAGGAAGAAGTTGTGGTAAACAATTGACAAACAGAGAGCCCCGGTGAAATTGAGCTTACCTGCATCACCACTGTTGTTATGAAACCATAGCAACTTTCAGGAAGTTCTTTGGAGACGCAAGGAGGGGTGGCAATTCCAACAGCTGTAATTATATCAGAGTTGAACCTAAGCTCCTTAAATGACCTTTTGCGGAGCATTTGCAAGCAAAGAAGCAGTTGGACCTCCCAGGTAGTGACCCAAAATCCTTAATCGAAAACCTTGTATCTTAACCAGTTTCATAACAGCAGCAACAAGAAAATCTTAACACAACCCCAAGCATTATATATAACAAATACCATGATACCACCTTGTGATCCTTTAGGCACCTCCTTATCGGGTCTATCTCATGAGTTAGAAACCAACGAGCAGCCTCAGCTGTTCCAAAGTGGGTTGAAGAAACAATATCAGTGATTAGGTCATAGACATTTTGAGTTCCACGAATGCCAAGAATCACAAGTTTCTTCCGCATGTCAATTCCCAAATAGTATCCAGGTCTCAATGCTGGAACTTTTTACGAACTTCACAACATTATTTTCTTGGAGCATGCTATTCCTTGCAAGACCAGTGGCATTATCTTTATAAGCCCCTTTTGCTAGTTCAGTGTAGTAGATAAGATCTTGTACCTAAATCAAAGGTCATCATTACATAAGCATTCTAGCTCATGTCACAAAGACACCAATCTTACCATCACGAGTAGAGATCATTCGTACTATATTTGACTGAGAAAGGAAAGAGTTTCAAAGAGTGACGATGGACTCCGAAGAGATAAGTTTACCCTTCACGTCCTCCACATAATTTGTGGACGCCTGCCAATGAGATACAAGTCAATAGCAAGATCGCTTAGACTCCAATCCTGAATTCCAAGTTTACTCCTTTGTATACTAGCGAAAATGTCGGTAAGAGATCTATCCGTAGGTGCTGGTTCATTTTCCATACCATTTCCTGTGGAACAAACACTTATGACCTTTGATCTTTCATTAACTTTTTTTTACTGAAATCCATTCTTTATATCTATAATCATGTTATATGCTTTATGAAAGAAGTCACAGGGAGAAAAATGAGCGTAGAATGGCAGCCACTATTCACTTCCTAATGCTGATTCCTCGTTTTACTCTAATCTGATATCGTCAAAGCTTCAATCTATACCACCACCTGCTCTACACCACCCCACCACCCCCCACAAAAAAAAAAAAACAAAGGAAAAAGTTACAAACCTGTTGGACGAGCCCACTTGTACAACTGCAAAGCGGGTTCAAGAGCTTTACCAACCCAACCAATATCTGGCTTCCGTTTACGATTATGACTGCACAAATCATCCTCCTCTGAACTGCAATTGCTTATCTCAGAATCTTTATTCGTGGAATTTTTGTCTTAACTTATAATTTGTCTAACTTATCTCAGATTCATTCTTTCCTCTGAGTTCATCATCTTTATCTGCCTTCGACCACCGGAATCGGTTCAGAACATTGTACGCGTGCTTCTTGCATGAACACTCTCGCCGTAATAATCTTATGCCCCTCCTGAAATCTGCAAGAAAAGAACTGCTCGATTACATGTTGATAATCACAGATTAATCTGATCGAGAAGAAGAAGACCGCCCCTGCGTAATGGGTGTTTTATACATTCTACAGAATTGCAGAAATGCGAGCCATGTGCATATCCTTCGTGTCTGCGGAGTGGAGTGAGGTGGAGATGATTGGGCTGGTGATGGTTAAAGGTGGCTGTTCGTGCGCAGGTTAGTTTGGTTTTGTGGACCGTTCAACAGGAGAAAAGAACCCAACGTTGAAGGGTGGGAAAAGAGAATTACGTCAAGATTTAAGGGTATTATAGTCTTTAGATCATACATCTTGGGCTTGTGGGTTCTGGGTACAAGCTTCACCTTTCCTTCTGGGCTTGGCCCAATTGAATACATGTAGAGGTTGTTGACCAAGTTTAACAAAATTTATGTTTAGGAAGTTTTAACCCAAATTGAGTATAGTCGGATTTGAATCAATTATGAGACTAATATAATACATTAAAATTCAGATAAAATGATGATCATATAGCACTTATTTTATAATTGATTTGATTTTATAGATCTTAATTTGGGTAATTTTTTCATGTCAATTGGTCCAGTTTTAATTCAAATACAATCCTATTATGTAATATAATCAGTAAAATATTAATTAGCTCTAAGTAAAAAAAAATTCCACAAAGCTACGCTAATACAAAGTTGAGTACTATGATGAATTAATATTCAGAAGGCATTTTCCATATGGGTGGAATACAAAAATATCAAATAATATAAATCATGCCATATTAGTATAATATAAATTAATTCCACCACATCCCTCGTCCATTTAATGTTTCTACACTCTGAGGTAACATCACGTATTTCAATTTAACATCATATTCGGTAATAATTTGTTGATTTTTTATGCATATTTCCCACTTGATATATTAATTCTCGTACTTTTCTAACTTGTTTCAAATTCCATTCATATTACATTCCATGAATATCAAAATAAGCCTATCTCCTGGCCATGGTCCTCTGACTTGTACCAGAAAGTGTCTCAAAATTTGTGCATATTGCATATGTTATTCCTTCCCATAATGTTCTTATTATTGAATTCCTGCAATTGTTTACTTCTCTAGGTCACATGCATGCATTAACCTACTGATCATTTATCTGGGGACAATTAATATTTCTTGGATCAAACTACGTACCTAGTCAACCAGCAGCAAGCTGTCACTGATCAAGAACAAAATCCTGTTCCCCACATGTTTGATCAAAAGTTAAAACCATTCTTCACAACTACTACTTATAACACATCCAGACAGGGAAGAAAACCATCAGGACAAGATTATAGTATGGCAACTGATGATTATGATTGGGAGAAAGAGGTCGAGGAGTTTGAGAAAACGAAAGCCGGTGTTAAAGGGCTTGTAGATTCTGGGATTACAAAGGTTCCTAGGTTCTTCATTCGTCCCCTAGAGAAGTTGCCTGGTAGAGCCAACTCTAGAGATGGACTTCATGTTCAGATCCCTGTGATAGACTTTCAGGGAGTCGAGGGAAACGGAACTCAACGAAGGCAGATCGTTGATGAGATCCGTAAAGCATCAGAAACTTGGGGATTTTTCCAAATTGTTAACCATGGAGTACCTACGAGTGTAACGGATGGTATACTAGAAAGCACGAGGAGATTCCATGAACAACCTAAGGAAGCCAAGATGGACCTCTATTCCTCCGATGGCCGGCGCAATGTCAGGTTCTATACGGTAAACGGACATCTCAAGAAACCGGAGGTTGCAGCCTGGAGGGATGCGTTTTCTTGCACGTTTATGGACGACGTTCTGGATCCTAAGCTTATCCCTCCTGTTTGCAGGTAACATTTTCCTTGGCTAATGATGATTTGTGGTGGCAGTTTCTGCTGCTTGTTATGTAAACATTCAATGTCTTAGGTTGTACCTTAACGTAAAAGCAGGGATCCTCATTTCTGCAATCTGATGAATGCCTACAGGAATGAAATCACTGAGTACATGAATCAGATGATCAATGTTAGAGACGTTTTATCTGAATTACTGTCGGAGGCTTTAGGCCTGAGCAGGGATTTCTTGGAGCGGTTACAGTGCATGAAAAGTGAATATTTGTCGTGCCTCTATTATCCACCCTGCCCTGAACCGGACAGGACGCTTGGCACGGTTAAACACTCCGATCCCACAATTCTCACCGTTTTAGTCCAGGACGACTCTGGCGGCCTCCAAATACATCATCACGATGATTGGCTCGATGTGCCTCCCGTTCAAGGAGCTTTAATAATCAACATTGGAGATTTTCTGCAGGTAATGTAAATGTAATAACTTAAGACATTCTTAAACGAGCTTTTTTCAATCGATCTTTAGTGCCTTGTTGTCTTATATTCTGTTTTTTGGGACAATGTGTGTAGCTTATAACTAATGACAAGTTCAAGAGTGTGGAGCATAGAGTGTTGGCCAGGTCTAAAGGCACTCGGGTCTCGGCTGCATGCTTCTTTTATCCTAGTTCTGAACAAATTATGAAGGCATATGGACCAATACAAGAGCTTCTGTCTGAAGAGAATCCTGCTCTATACAGAGAAGTGAGTTACATAGATTTTCTCACACACTACCAGAAAAACGTACGAGGAGGTCATTCAGCTCTTTCAAATTTTAAAGTCATACACCCATGATTATAAAGCCATGAATTCAAATCCCATCAATATGTGAATAATGTTCTATTTTAATATTAGCTATCTGTCTATTTTTATGTAATTTTTTGTTAATTATCAATATTTGATATTGATTCATTATATAATTGTAATTGATTCACCACCCACAAAATAAAAAGAAAGAGCCGATGATCAAGTTTCTACTCGTTCGACTGGTCCAACAATTGTGTGAACTGATTCTTTTTTCTAGATTGAATATGATGAAAACTAGACAATTTCAATTTTACTACCAGGCACGATTTGTACAATTTTATATTTTCATTGCGCTCAATACTTATAAGATCCAAAATATCTTTTTCCAGTATGACAGAAATTCAAAAGGTTTGGTGAAGTTTTTTTTTTCTATAAATCGGTATTTTCTTTAAAAAATTTATAAATTCAAAATTTGTAAAATTTTATCATCAACATCTTATATATATAAGCTTGTAAAACATTTTATGTGATGTTTTAAAAAGTTTATTTATTAAATTTTATTAATATATATATTATATATTTATGTCACGGGCTATTTTAGTACTTTAAAGCAACAACCTAGTGTTTTTCTAATATGGCCTAAATAAGTTTTTTTATGCTTGTAACACCTCAATTAATCAATGCTTAGGTGCTAATTAAATGAAAAAAACACTGCAAGAACTAAATAAATCAATACAAGAATGCGAGGACCCAGTTTCAAATTGTTAACAAGGCCTGTTTGTTTTTGTTTTTTTAAGGTTAATTATAATTATGTCCCTCCAAAAATTCGTTATTTACAGTTGTCTCATTTCTACTAGGGTTTAGACAAAAAAAATATTTACTTTAACAAAAAAATTACATGAATTTTTAATTTGCCCTATTCAACATTCTCAAATATATTTTTGTATTTGAAAAGGGATAAGTATATACATATATATGAAGTGAGGTTAACATCATTATATTTCTTCCTGTATAAAAATAAAATTATTACATAAAAATATTAAATAAGGGTTAAAATTGAAAATTCATGTAATCTTTTTGCTAATGTCAGCATTTTTTTCGTTCAGACTCTAACGAAAGAACATGAGGTGTAAACAGTGAATTTTTAGAGGGGGTGTAAGTGTAATTTTAAAACTAATTTGAGAAGCAAAAAGTATAATCTCTCATTTTCATAGGAGGTCTAAGTGTAATTAACCCTTGTTATTATTTTCAATTGTCAATTAAAAAAATATTTGTTTTTAATTTTATACATATTTTTATATGATGTGCTTGTATCAGTTAATGAGTTTGTATTTTATATTAAATTTTAGTACTAATTCAATATATTTTTAGTGACAATACGTATAAATAAATATATTTTAATTTTTAATTATTGTTTCAAAAATAGAAAAACCAAAAATAAAAACACAAACAACCAGCCCCCCCAAGAGGGTTGGCTGCGCCGGTTTTGAAACGATTGCTAATAAGAAAAAGGTGCAAGTCAAATGGAACATAGCCTTATCTCCTCGGGACATGAACTCACAAGTTGAAAATTAAATAATTATGACATTCTAAATATAATAAAATCAGTTGGGAATTAATGTTGAATTGAGAGATACCCTCAAAATTCTATGAAAATGATGTTTTTCTTTGATCCATACGATGAAATAATACACTTTTGTTGCTTTTAATAATAATAGTGTCTTAATTTAATGATTAATATCTAAATTGATAAATAAATTTAAAATTATGCGTTGAATCGTAATAAATATGTGAGTATGCATTTGTATTATTTTACGTGGATTTATTATAATTTATTTAATTTTTTTTATTGATCAAATTAAATGCTATGTAATTTTTTAAAATATTAATTTAAGTGTTGAATTATTACTTAAAGTAAATTAATTAATAAAGGCTTTAGTAGCTTCTATTGTCATTTTCTTGCCCATGCAGCAACGTTAATGCTGGAGGAATTCGCTTGTGTCACTCTTGCAAAACTGGATGGCTACCTGAAATTGACTGGTCAAATAATACTTTTATTTTCTAGAACGAGTTATGAGACACGTGATTTCCACGACCGTATAAAAAAAATTTAATATGAAATGATAAAAAAAAAACTATAAAATAAATAAATTATAATAAATACGGAGAAGTAAGGTGAGAGAATTGTAGAGTAGTGGGTAATTAAGAGGAAAAAAATATAATTATGATATTATTATAAAATTGGGTAAATTACAACAATCTCTCTTGAGGTTTGTTGTAATCACGAATACCCCCTCGTTGTTTGAAAAATTACAAGTAACTCCCTCGTTGTTTGAAAAATTACAAGTAACCCCCTAATATTTTATAAAATTATGTAATTCTTGGATGAATGTATGAAATTATCAATTTTGCTCTTATCGAATTTTTTTAAAAAAATTTAAAAGTTATAAAAAAAATCAGAGGGGATGGATTAATTTATAAAAAAAATAAATAAAAGTATAATTTTTAATGCATAAGGGCATTTTGATCAATTCATAATAAAAACGGATGGAAATCTAACAGATTAGGCTAATTGTTAGACGACCGTTAAAATTAGAAGGGTATTGGTAATTTTTCAAACAATAAGGGGGTTCGTAATTATGCCAAATTTCAGAGGAGATCGTTGTAATTTGCCCCATATAATATTGAAATTACTAATCAAACCAAATTTATTTAAAGAAATGAAATGAAATAAAGGGTAAAGTTGTATATTCAAAAATTGGTACGACAAAAGGTTTTCTTTTATAATAGTATAGATGATTAGATAATTTCTTGTTTGAAATTTAGTGTAATTATACATAAATTCCTAGTTTGAAAAATTATATGTAGTGAAGTTTACTCTTATCTGACAAATAAATGTTTTCAATAATCAAAACTCATCAAATGTAATGATATTAACAAAAAAAAGAATAAAAATCTATATTTACTCTCAATTAATTTATTACAGGTCAAATAAATCTTTTTATGATTTAATTACCTTTATACATCTTCACATGTTAATGCATGTGATGACGTGTACCTTTATAAAGGGGTAGTTTAGTCACAAAAAAAAATATTTAACCTGCAATAAGTCAGTAATTAGTCAATCGAGGATAATATTGATTTTCATTCAATTTTTTTTTTAATATAAACTAATTCAGTGAATTTTTACTAATGGAGGAATTTATTTATTAGACGAAAACAAACATCAGTACTATTAGGTGGAATTATTCGAATTATATAGAATTTACGTATAATTACATTAAATTTTAGAAAAGGGGAATATAATTATCTTTTCTTTTATGAGGTCAAATAACACTTTTATTTGTTTAAAATTGTTTCCTTTTGTTGAAAATTCCTTGTGCTTAGGCACTATACGATATAATGAAGAATTTTTTGTATTCAAAATCAAGTCGGACTGAATGTGATAAAATCAATGACATGACAAGTGTGATATACTCATTATGTATACTTATTTTTTTTAAATCGTACATATCACACTTACAACATATGTACAATTCAGATACAACCAAACTCTATCTAAATTAAAAAAAAAAATTCTCATAAATAATTATCTTAATTTTAAGATGCCATTACAACTCATGTAAAGTCCTTAGAAAGGAATTACATGTCTTGGCAATATATAATTAAGATGCCATTACATAAACAAATTACCTTAAAAAGCAGAACTCGAAAGAGTAATTACATAATATATATTATGTTTTTGTAATTGATTTGATTTGATTCGCGAAATCTGATTTTATCTTTTAAATTATAATTCGAATTGAAAAATCAGGTGAGCAATGAAATTCAGTTATAATTTAAGACTAGTAAATTGTAATTAGGTGATGAGATTAGCCAATTAATTAGAATAGATAGAGTAGGTGGGGAGAGGGCACACCCACTACCCAACATTCAACAATGGCCAACTCCAATTAATACCTATTCCTACCCATCCCCTCACTCTCCATCAATCATAACAAATGAAATAAACAAGAAATATAAGGACAATAGAAGCGTAACTTTCCTACAAATGGAGCTGCTTCTAGATTTCATGAACGTCCACTCCTATCAAAATTTGACGCGGTTACAATAAACTAATGGTGGGGGAACGTGACCTTAATTTTTAAAAATACAGAAAATTTTACGCCTATCAAATTAACATAAGGGTTTTTAACTAAAAAAGTAAAATATAAAGGAATTTTATGTAAAATTTACGTATCCCACAATCTTATAAATTTTTTAAAAATATTTTGAAAAACTTATAACAACTCAAATTCATGGATTCACGTGATTATTAGTTTTAGAGCAAGACATGATGATGTGTATTTCCATGAACTTGCTACCTGTTGTCGTCGATAAAAAAAGTATTGCCTATTAGGAAATTTCAACTCAATTCTGCTGCCAGATTTTTAATTCCTGGAATTGCTGACGTGCTGCTTAATATTCTGCCGCCACCTCTGCTAAATTCAATTAAATATTGAAATTTTGTGTTAGATATCTATAGTCGCTCTCCTATCAAAATATACAACAAACCAAAAATTATCATAAATTGATTGAAAAATTACTGAAATTACCAAAAGTCTAAACAAAAATCAAGTCGTGCAAGATCAAAAATACCTTCAAAATTATAGGACCTAAAATTTTATTTTTCCTAAAATAAATAAATACACGTATTGAAATTAAAAGCTTATTAAATAAATAATATTAGGATATAAACCTTAGTATTAATTAAGGTAACATCTAATTGGCAAAATAAATTAATTAGTAATCTAGAAGGTGGGGAAAATTCACGAGCCCCACTCTCTCTGTCTATATAGCTTTTTTATTAACTTAGCTTCGAATTCAGAATTTGTGTTCTTTTCGTTTGGGGGGGACAGTCAAAAGAAGTCATCTGAAAGTGTTCTACAGTAGATTTGGGGGATTTTGGCCAACACCTCTTACTCTCTACTATATATATCTGCCTGATCCTACACATTCTTCTCACTAAGCTATACACAGATATACACACACACATATATATATAGAGTCTCTCCAGCTTATCAGATTTTCAGCTCTTAAAACTAAAAATGGTGGTTTCCAGCAAGGACGGGCATTACGATTGGGCTAAAGAATTGAAGGAATTTGATGAGACAAAAGCTGGTGTAAAGGGTCTGGTGGACGCCGGGGTCACTAAGCTCCCAAGACTCTTCGAGCACCCGCCGGAGACTTTGCAGAGCCGCCCAAAGCTCGACGCTGTGCACCTGGATCTGCCCACGATTGACTTACAGGGCCTGGGCCCACGGCGGAGTGAAGTGGTGGAGCAAATGCGTAAGGCTGCCCAAGAATGGGGGTTTTTCAGGATAGTGAACCATGGGGTTACGCTGGAGACAATGGACGCCATGTTGGCTGCCGTGAAGCGGTTCCACGAGCAGCCAACGGAAGAGAAGATGCCTTGGTATTCATCTGATGTCAGGAAACAAGTGAAGCTCAACAGCAACTTACCTTCACGTGAAAATGATCCGGCCAGTTGGAGGGATATCTTGAGTTGCGTTTTCAGCGATGATCAGCTTCACCCCGAAGATTTACCTTTAGCCTGCAGGTATTTTAGCTTTGGTTTTGCACAGAAACAGTACTGTTTTCCCGTTGCTGTACGATTTTTAACAGTTTGTGGGAAACATAAATGTAAATTTGCAGGAATGAGGTGTTGGAATATGTGAAATCCATGATTGAACTACGCGAAATCATGGCTGAGTTGCTATCAGAGGCTCTGGGGCTTCCCAGCGATTACCTGTCGAGCATAGAGTGCATGAAAAGTGAGGCACTTGCATGTTTGTATTATCCAAAATGCCCTGAGCCTGAGAAAACCTTAGGCACACCAAAGCATTCAGACACAACTTTCCTCACCTTACTCATGCAAGACAGCACCGGCGGTCTCCAAATCCTGCACGACGATCACTGGGTCGACGTCCCTCCAGTCCGTGGAGCTCTTATTGCCAATATTGGTGATCTTATGCAGGTAGAAACCAATTTCTGATCAAGACATATGATTTTGAGAAATTTACAGGTCCTTTATTGATTTAATTAATATTATTTTCATCTTTGTTGTCATGGTTAGATTATTAGCAATGACAAGTTCATAAGCGTGGAGCACAGAGTGGTAGCTCAGCCTGTTGGGCCAAGGATTTCAGTAGCGTGCTTCTTCACTCCAAGTGTGAGGGCTGCAGCGAAGCCATTTGCTCCCATAAAAGAGCTTCTGTCGTCTGATGAAAATCCAGTCATATACAGGGAATTCATGTTCAGGGAATACTGCCAGTATTATAAGACAAAAGGCGAGAAAGTTGAGTCGGCTCTGCTTCATTACAAGATCCGATGAACTGTTCACCAATCTTGTTAGAATTTGCTTCACATCTTTTGATATGTCCCTGCGTTAATTACGAGATGTAATAAGAATATTTTGTAGATTATTCCTGTCATTTTAGTCCCAGAAACTTTCTTTCGACGAAAAGACACAAATATTAATATCTACACACATATATAGATATAAATATAATATAAAAGAAGTACAATTTGACTAAAAGTGTACTCAATGCGGATTGGATCAATTTAGGTAATTGTTCCGCCCATTCCAACAGGGAAGGTCATAACTAAAAGTTGTGCCTAAACCGAACTGTTCCTTATTATTCATGAATGATATTAAATTTCAAATTGAATTCATTTGAAAAAAAAAAAAGAACCACTAATCTTGAGAGAGGGAGGGAGGGAAGGCGAATGGTTGGTTTTAGAGTCTGAGGTCGGCGATCGGCCACGGATAGCGGAGGGGAAGGCGAAAATGCCAAAAGATGAGGGAGAGTTGGGGGGGAGGGAGATGAGGAAGGAAAAGAAAAAATATGCTAAGTATATATTAAATTTAGAATGAGCTTTGGAACGGGCAATTTTTTGAAGATAATCTCAACTGCCTTTTCTAATAACCAAAACGACTTTGTTTCAGTTGATGTGCATTGATCAAGTATTCTTGATTTTTTTATGCACGGTTGGTCTGGTGTTCTAAACTCGTTCCGAACTACAAAGAATGATATTGTTTTATTCGAAAACGACGCCGTATTTAGAGGATATTTAGATGACCGTTCTTATTTTCAAAAAAATCGTTCCTAATATTGTGCCAAAATTATTTTGTCTTTTAAATAAAAAATAAGAAAATGAAGGAAAAATCATCATAGAAATGTTAATGATCAGAAAAAAGTAGATCATAAATTAATTAAGGTCATTAGAAACATATAATTTTTTGAATTAAATTGATACATATTAGGAAGATTAATTATATTTTTATATATAAGATTTTTAGTTTTATATAGATGTAAGTAGCATCTTATACTGTTCTATTGGATTGCCTAATCAGACCGTTAAAATTCTAACCAGACTGTTGAATATGATTAAATCAACAAAATACTACATTCGATGAAGTTATGAACATTTTTGTTATACAGATCTGATACACAATCAACGAGGTTAAAAATAACTATGTGATTTTACATCAAACCGCTAGATATGTTCAAATATATAAAGTATTGTTATGCGTTTAAGTTCAAATTGTTTACCCTCTACTTTTCATTTGGCGTGAAATTAAATTTATGCGAAATTGATTTAGGAACAGTCAATGTATTTTAACTGTTCTTATATTTCTCTCCTTTTCTTTCTGTAGGATGTTGTAATGTATTGGGTAACATTTTAATAATTTTGTTTGTTTTGCAGAAAATGCTCCAAAATTTGATGGAGGATCATCAGACTCAGCCTACGGTCAAGGACCACGATACCCAGCCGGCCGAATCGGAAGCTTCAATGCCGATAACCGAGCATCAGATGTGGTTGGCTACAGTTGTGGGCAAGAACAAGGGTTGTGTAATCGACCTTGGTTCTGATGCCCACGTATACAGCCGAACATTCACATCACCATCGTCATCCCCAGCGACACTGCCACAACCAAACCTAGCCATGGAGGACCGAATGAATAGGCTGGAGACAATGATAGTCGATATGATGGTCATTATGAAGGAAATGCATGCCAACTCCTCAACTACACTGCCGTCACAGCCAAACGTCTCCATTAGCGCCCTAGCACAGCCTCCGATAAACCCCCTGTCGCCGAACGATGACGATATGAACGAGAATAACGAGAAAGGTTTAGATATTGATTTTCAATTTTGTAATTGAATAATATTTATTATTATAATAATATTTTTCCTAATATTTTTTTATTCGACCCTTTTTCTTTCTTATTATAAATTTCTTTTTTCTCTTTATATCTCCCATTATAATTTTAAATATATGCAAGAACATCATGCAACAATAGTTAATTTTAATATATATATATATATATATATATATCAGTTACCATCCTTTTCAGTCATTGAACAAGTCCAGTATTCCTGATGATCTCATTCGTTGAACTACTTTTTCATCGTGAATATTCTTTTCCAATGACGAAGATGTCGGTAAAAATTCAAGGCGAACAAATGTAATAAGTTAACAATGTGTTTGTCTGATCCAATAAATAGTCTATCTTCATTTTCAAACCATCCCTGCATGCATCTTCCACAGAAAATGGATATGCGTTTTACTCTTGTCACTACAACAAAACAGGATATTAAATAATTAAATCTTACCACTTAATATATATATATATATATATATGTTTGTCTATCAAATACTATTATGTGGTTTGTATTATTGTAAAATCTTTAGTTTAATATATTTATTAAATTTGATATCTTTATATATTAGTTTTATATATTTTAGGCGGTGGGAGCATTATTTATTTGTTTGTGATCCATGTCCCGATTACCAATATTCAAGAATGGCCAACTTCAAGTTCCTCATAGAGTCAAAAAGATTGAAATATAATATATATGAATTATTAATAAATATCGCTTTTGAATCTTGAAAACAATAAATATGTCTTATCGTTTGCCGATTGCCACGCTCCCCACCCTCTCTTTTGTCGATCGTCGAGAACAGCGGGGGCAGGCGTGGGGATGGGGGTAAGTAGGGGTGGGAGTAGGATTTTTTTTAAAAAAAATTATATATATATATATAATAATAATTTATTATTTTATAATTTTTAATTATTCATATATAATTAAAAAAATCTATATAAAGGTATAAGAGTGAGACAATGTAAAAATTTAATGCCACTACACTTCAAAATAAAAAGAGAGAGCATGTGGTAAATTAAAAAAAAATCACAAAGAGCTATTTTACCTATTTTTAAAACAGGAAGGAGTTTTTGCCGAGTGTTTAAAACATGGGTATTCTTTTGCAATTTAGCCAAAATTTTACAACCCTAGTGATTGCATTTATAGAAAATTAGAATTTTTGTCGCCTAATAGTATTTTAGTCGCCTAAGTACAGTTGGTGAAAATTTGGATCTTTTGAAATTAATTTTGGTAATTTAGCTTTGCAATTAAAACTTAATAATTTGAAGACAATTTTGATTGAAAAAGTGCATGTAGAACACATGGCATGCTAATTTTGGAGATTTTCGATCAAAAGTATCCTCAAGTTGCTAAGTTTTCCAATTGCAAAACCATATTATTAACATTAATTTCAATAGGAATTGTGACTCTTTATATTTATAATATCAAAATTACAATTTTCTCTTTTATTCAACCCCCTTTTGCCCATAATCAAAATTGGGGAAATAGTATTTTTTGTCTTATAATACAGAGTCTTTTCACTTTTGGTCCATTGGTTACGAATTCTCATTTTTTGTCTTATGACACATTTTTATTAAATATTTTAACGAAAAATAGCATGTGGGTATTAGAGCCTTTACACTTTTGGCCCCATATGTTACTAAAATCTTACTTTTGGTCTCATAATTTTATAAAAGTAGCACGTCTGATCCCATGCACTTAACAACCACGTGGTTTTAAATTTTTCATTAAACATCTAACGGTGAGATGTCATGGGATCAAAAGTACTATTTTTTTTAAAGTTATAGAATTAAAAATAAAAATAACATATTTAATAGGATCAAAAATTAAAAGGCTGGAGGAAAAGTGTTATTTCCCCCATCAATTAATAATACCTCTGCAAAGCTGGCAATAAATCTAAATTAATTTGAAGGAAATTTCCACCCTCCCTCTTAAACAATAATTTTTAAGTCCAACCAAGATTCGTTGTCGTGCTGCTTTCGGAGTCCTACGTTGAAAATTATATCTTATTCCTGTGTAAAATAATATTCTTTTTTGTTAGAAATAATTGAATACGTCATCCTAATAGTAATGATTAATTAACTACAACGAATAATTTTATATCAAGATATATTAACTTAGAAATGAATATAAAAATAATAATTATTGCTCGTACTATATATATATTGTCAGATTTGAAATTCGGAATTTTTTATTAGATAAATAATTTTAAGATGTCAACATTTTTTCGACTTTAAATGAATAATGGCGTGATTGGTACGTAGGAATAGAGTGGAAATAAAATGAGTATTCTCAAATTTATTCATACGTTTTGATTGATATGCTCTAAATTTGGCAATACTTATTCCCATGTGAATTCTTAATCTTTTTTATAAGAGATCATTTCCTCGCCCAATCATGATATTAGTTATTCCCAACATCTAAAAAATAAAAGTTTTCCTTTTTTTTTTTTCTTGTATTAATGTAATATTCAGTTTTATTATCTATAGTTTGACAAGTCAATAAATTATTTATATGTGTATATATATTCAATAATATATGAGATATTTTATAAATTGCTTATAACCTTTCATAAGTAATTCTAAAAACACTATTCAATGTACTCAATAAAATATGAATAAATATTTTTTTTTAAAAAGATTACAAAAGAGCAAATTTATTTCATTCCTAAATCATATTTCGTTCACACTTAATTTCATTCCTACATACCGATCATGCTCTGTGTATTTGGTTTGATGGACTCGGACAATTTGAATAAATGATTTCAAAATGACTCTATTTGAAAAGAATTAAAATACATTCATATTTATCGAGATTTATTTTAAAATTAAAATAAAATAATTGAAATTTTTTGAATTTTAAATGATCTAAATATATTCAAAAAAAGTTATTATTAAAAATTTGAAAATTCATGATTTCAAAACATTCCATCCAAATGCAACCTAAATCTTCTCAGTCAGACTATAAATTAATTAGTAATCTAGAAGGTTCAGAAAATTAATTAAGAAAGAACGCATGTGCCCATATCGTCAGAAAATTGAGCGTTTTTCTAATTCAGCCATCCAACGCTCAAAGTAACTTTGAATTCCGAATGTGCGTTCTGACGGGCTTATGTTGACGGACATCAAATCAAAAGGATCATGTGGCAGTAACCTAGTAATACCGTCTGGTTTGTACTTCTCCAAACTTGTGTGCTGTTTGTCTAAGCCTACACTACTATATATGTAAGTATTAGCCTCATCCCTCCTACACATTCTTCTCACTAAATACAATTATAAGCTATATTCTCAGATAAAGACTTGAAAATGGTGGTTTCCAGCAATGGGCATTTTGATTGGGCTAAAGAATTGAAAGAATTTGATGAGACAAAAGCTGGTGTAAAGGGTCTGGTGGACGCCGGGGTCACGAAGCTCCCAAGACTCTTCGAGCACCCGCCGGAGACTTTGCAGAGCCGCCCAAAGCTCGACGCTGTGCACCTGGATCTGCCCACGATTGACTTACAGGACCTCGGCGCACGGCGGAGTGAAGTGGTGGAGCAAACGCGTAAGGCTGCCCAAGAATGGGGGTTTTTCAGGATAGTGAACCATGGGATTCCGCTGGAGACAATGGACGCCATGTTGGCTGCCGTGAAGCGGTTCCACGAGCAGCCAACGGAAGAGAAGATGCCTTGGTATTCATCTGATGTCAGGAAACAAGTGAAGCTCAACAGCAACTTACCTTCACGTGAAAATGATCCGGCCAGTTGGAGGGATATCTTGAGTTGCGTTTTCAACGATGATCAGCTCCACCCCGAAGATTTACCTTTAGCATGCAGGTATTTCAGATTTGATTTTGCACACAAAAAATACTGTTTTGTGTTTTCCAATTGGAGTACAATACCATAACAGTTTGTGGAAAATATAAACGCTAATTTGCAGGAAGGAGGTGCAGCAATATGTGAAATACATGATTGAACTTCGGGAAATCATGGCCGAATTGCTATCAGAGGCTCTGGGGCTTCCCAGCGATTACCTGTCGAACATAGAGTGCATGAAAAGTGAGGCACTGGCATGTTTGTATTACCCGAAATGCCCTGAGCCTGACAAAACCTTAGGCACACCAAAACATTCAGACACAACTTTTCTCACCTTACTCATGCAAGACAGCACCGGCGGCCTCCAAATTCTACACGATGATCACTGGATCGACGTCCCTCCCGTCCATGGAGCTCTTATTGCCAATATTGGTGATCTCATGCAGGTAGAAACCAATTACTGATTGAAGCATAGGATGTTGAGAAATTTATAAATCGTTTACAGAACTAATTAATTAATATCATCGTCTGCATCTGTTTTGTTGTTGTTCTTGATAGATTATTAGCAATGACAAGTTCATAAGCGTGGAGCACAGAGTGCTGGCTCAGCCTGTCGGGCCTAGGATTTCAGTTGCATGCTTCTTCACT
This sequence comes from Sesamum indicum, assembly GCF_000512975.1. Classification (NCBI taxonomy): domain Eukaryota; kingdom Viridiplantae; phylum Streptophyta; class Magnoliopsida; order Lamiales; family Pedaliaceae; genus Sesamum; species Sesamum indicum. The sequence continues at coordinate 2,370,238 of NC_026150.1, forward strand.
CCAAGTATGAAGGCTGCAGCGAAGCCATTTGCTCCCATAAAAGAGCTTCTGTCTGATGAAAATCCAGCCGTATACAGGGAATTCATGTTCAGGGAATATACCCAACATTACAAGACAAGATTCGATAAGGCTGAGACGGCATTGCTTCATTACAAGATTCGATGAACTGTTCTTGAAATTCAAATACCATGAAGCACGACGATTAGCATGTTTATTTTGGTGTGATTGATGTATTTGATAAGTAACTATTAAGGACTAGTACTAGATTAAATACTACTATGGGTCGTCATTGTAATAAAACACTTGGCCGTTCTTCCAAATTACTCTCTGTACCGACTACCAACGGGGTGATGTCTTTTTGTTCCAGTTAGATGCGGGATAAATGATCAATAATTGAGTTTGTGTTATATTTTTGTGGCCCAAGTTTTTAGAGACCCACTTACCCGATTTGCTCGGACGGCCCACTATCCGATCCACGACCCGTTCGTCCCGATCCGGAGAGTCCTCATCGTTATTCTCTCTTATCTTTTCAAGTCTCCAATTTCCATGAGTCTTCTTTAGCCAACAAAGTTACTTGAGGAAGGACTCTATTGTTGTCCTTATCCAGCTAGTCTTCATCCTTATATAAAAGCCTCTTCCTCCTCCACTGAGAGACACCCAAAAACAGAGAGAAAACCTGAAGAGCCGTTTTCTATCTTTCAACCTTCTTTGTGAAATTTGTGTGATTAAGGTCTCGGTGACCAAGAAAGAAAGAGATCTGTGTGATCGAGGGACAAAACCTTTGTGGTGTTCTTCGGGTAGTAGTGCAACCGTGAATTGGGGTGTGGGTGCGGCACTCTTGTGTGTTCAAAGGATACTGGTTTGAATCTGAGCCTAATTGATACTACTGTAGTACTCCTTTCGTTTGATTTGTTCACATATTAGTATTTTGTAACCATTATAATTCGTGTAATTATTTTGGTCTATTAAAGAGTTTTGTACTCGATATTCCGCTGCAATAGTCGAATAGGTATTTCTGCTCTCCACCCAACAGTTTGAATAAAATAATACATTATTTGTTGGATAAAAAAATTTTGTGAATTAATGTATTGTTTCATTTTGTATAATTAATTTAGGAATAAAATATTAAAATTTCTTTTATGCTCGTATAAAACTTTTTGACCCTTGTTTAGGGATTCAATTACTCAATGCAGCAAAGCGGAGAGTTGGGATTTGAAATGGGGAAAAATTCAAAAGTTCCCACTACAAGAAAATAGGGTATCAGGAGACCAAAATTTAGAGACGGAATAAAATCCGTCTTTATCAGAGACGGATTTAGAGATGGAACGCTTATTTATGATAAATTATTAATAATTTTTTTATTTTAGCGACGGATTTTGAGACGGATTTCTAATTTCACTAATTTCCGTCTCTATTTCCGTCTCTGATACTATTAAATGATTGCTTAAAAATCGAGATGGTTGAAATTTGGTTATTTCTGTCTCTGTTTCCGTAGCTAATTTTTTCTTTAACTTAGACGGAAATTTCCATCTCTAATGGTGTGAATAGGAATTTTTTTATTTATGAAAATATTAAAACACAAAAATAAGAATGTTTTTTATTTATGAAAATAATAATTAAGTTGTAAATATATGACATGATAATATATATATATATATTTGTAAAATTATAATGTATTATTTAATTTTAATTAATTACAATAAAACTAAAAGTAAATTTTTTATTAATTTATTTTTATTTTTATAAAAAACACGCATTCCTCTTAATGTTTTTTCTCACCAGCGAAGATTTTGAGCTCAACTCGAGCTCAATTGTGTCTGTTCATAAGCTCGCGAGTTTTTTTTATATATATTTTTATTTTTGAATTTTTTATATATTTCATTTTATATTTAATATTTGATCAATTTTATAAGCAAAATTGACCATATATTATAATTATTAATATCATAAATTTTATTTTGGATAATAATAGTGATGGTTAAATAATTTTAATTATTATTTTATTATATATATAATGAAATCAAAAAATTTAATCAATAATTACGATATCTTAAAATCTAGTTACTCGATTCACACCAAATCTAAATATATATAAGGCCGTGTCCATTAGATCATATCGGACGGTTTAATTTAAAATCACATAGCCTGATTCTATGATACACCGACTTGAATAATTATTTTTATGTTCTGAGTACGATATCTTGACATCCGTATATCCAATAAGTCTAAAATTTTACCAAGTGTATTTTTCTGTAAGTATGATCATATCTAACGGTCTAATTTGAATTTTGATGGTCCGATTAACCTATGTTGTTCAACAATATAAGATGATAGTTATATCAATGTAATACTAATATTTATAAATATATAAATTTACTACAGATTATGAACATATATTAATCTCAACTATAAAATATTTTTATATGTTATACATAATATTATATTATATTATGTATTTATATATATATTATATAAATAACTAATTTATTTAATATTTATTTAATTTATATAAAGTAAAATATAACAGTAAATATATATATACATAACTAAAACTACCAATTGACTACTCTGACTCTTAAAAGAACGATAACCTCACTCTCCTCAACTTTCAAATTAGCCCTCTCTCTCTCTCCTCTAACCCTTTCTCTATCTCGCGACCGAGAAGAAGAAAGCAGATCTTTCCTCGCTCGCAGACGGCTCCAGATCTATTGGCACAACTTCTTCCCTACGACATTAACAGGTAATTTTTGTTCTTTGTAATTCTTTTTTACAGTTTGTAGGTGAAATTTTAATTGATTTCAAGGTATTTGTTAAAATGTCCGTTGAACACCCTAATGTTCTTCTTGTCGAAATACATATTTTTTTGCTGAAGTATGTTGAAAATTGAAAAACTTGGCTGATTGACATGCGAAATTTTTCTGAAATATGCTGAGTTTTTTTTTCTGCTTTTTCTGAAGACGTGTGATTATTTATTCATAATATAGGGATGATTTTTTATATTAAAAATTTCATAGAGAGATTTTTGATATTTTTATATATCATCAAAATGAATTTAACCCATTTGAAATGTGCTGACCGACAACTTTTGTCGTATTTTGATGACAAATTGTACATACATAGCACCTTTAATTCATATTTATATTAAATATTTGGATTATAACAAAAGTTGGTGGAATATACTTTTTAACTAAATTCTTTGTTATGGTTTCATATATATATATATATATATACATATATATAATGCATTTTAAAATATTTTCCTATAAATATGTAATTAATACAGAGTTTTGGAAAAGTAACATCTGCAAAATCATAAAAATTCCATAAAAAAATTAATTTTTGAATACAAATTCAAGTTTAGGAACATAAATCCTAATTTTACTTGAGACGTAATGAATTGAACTGACCTAAGATCGAAAAGAAACATGGATTATTGCTAAATTAAATCGACAGAGACATGGCAATTTCCTATAATATTTCGTTTAGTTCTAAAAATCTCAAATGTTTACTTTCATATGGAGAAAAAAATGAATTTAAAATTTCTAGAGTTTTCGACAACAAAACATAGTCATTTCCGTGTAGTCACGCAAATTTAGCTAAAAGATTGCACTTCTATATCTCATGAGCTTACAGAAAAATACTTTTTTCTACATAGTAAACCATATATCGATGTCTAGAAATATTTATATGTAATTTTCATAAAAAAAGAAAAAAAGA
>NC_026150.1:2373969-2382446 GCF_000512975.1 Sesamum indicum
GGTTAATTAATAATTAATTTTATGTAATAAAATATGACTATTACGATATTTCAGATTCTATTGGGTGAGCTTACAAAAAAAATCTGTTAAATATTACAAATTTCTACATAAAAAAATCATACATCTCTAGAAACCAGCTGTCCATGTCTACTTTCAACTCCAAGTTCATCATAAATTCCAAAGCTTGAAATATAATTAATATATATTAATTAAATTACATAAAAACATTATAGTACCGATCGATCTTTATTAATTAATAAATTAAAGTGGCATATGAATCTTGAAACAATAAATATATTGTATTAGGTCTCAATTGAGCTTTTATTATTCATTTGTCCAACGCTCAAAGTAACTTTGAATTCAAACTGTGTGTTCTATTGCTTACGTAAACGGACAATCAAAGGATGTTCAGTCAGATACTAAAAGTGTGTGCTTGCTCATGTTCAGGGAATAGTGCCAATACTACAAGACAAAGGGCCAGGAGGGACGTTGAGTCGGCTTTGCTTCATTACAAGACTGTTGTTGAAATTCCAACACCATGAAGCATGACGTACGATTAGCATGTTTTTTTCATTGCATTTGGTGTGATGTATTGACTAAGTACTAAATTAAACAGCCAGTATGTGATTGATTCTAATCCACCAAATCTTATTTAAGTAAGAATTTTTCTATTAAGCAGATGCCCATCACGTACATACTAAATTCGATTATTCTGCACATGGAAAGTAATACATTAGAAATGTACCAATAACATAACTACATATAGCACTGCAACTTTAAGATAGTAAAGGACTGTACAGTGTGGCCTACTCAAATCCTCCATGCCCCTATGTACAATTTTTCTTACCTACTCTAAGATTACAACCTTTGATATTTCTCTTATATAACTTTGACATCAAAGTGCTGATGTTGCGGTTTTACAATTTTCTATGTTGTGCGGATCTGATTGAATCAAATTTAATAATTTAGAATAGACATGCATCAAATATCTTTATATTAATATAAGGTTTTTGGTTGAGAATGGAGTCAAAAATAATAGTTGAGAGTGCTCTTCACGTTGATTTTTATATGTTAAAATATTATAGGGTTGTGAGCATGTGGATTACTATATAATTCCGTTGAACCTGCCTTCGATTCCTAATAAAGATTAATGCCTCTTGGAATTAGCTGGCAACGAATCTAAAATTATTGCAAGGAAAACTGCACCCTCTTAAACAATTGCTACCCACTTTCTCAGTTTTCCGAGGATCCTGTCCGGCTTTCGGCCGCTCCTATGCTAAGGTGGGGAAAACTGCTTCGCACAAGTTAATTTTTTGATTTTATTATTTTGTAATTTGTCATATTATATTTTATTACTTTAAAAAAATTATAATTTTAATTTCATAAGTTTTTAATAGGATCAGTCTTAAATCTTCTGAAGACTTATAGAACTTATGTCATGCACATGTTATCATCATAAATACAACGGAGTTAAGACTTGGGACTAAAACACAAATATTTTGAAATTATGAGACGTGATGTGGTGAGTTCGAAAACAATGAGACTAGAATTATAAAGGGTTTAGCTTGTGGAATGTAAATTTATAATTTTTCATTAAAATTAATTGAAAATTTTATCTTATTTCTGTGTAAAATAAACTAATATTCATTTTTTTTGTTATGAATAATATTCAAATAATAATGATTAATTAAGTAGATAGATAATTTCATGCAAAATGTTTTATCAATTGAATATACTAATTAACTTAAAAATTACAATATTAGAAGTGGTAAATGTTCATACATGTACAAGTCATCAGACTTGAATTCAGACTTTCTTGTTAAATAAATAATTAGTTTTGGTTGGCCGAACTCAACTCAGTAGCTTTGGGAAGTTCTATGGGGCATGTAATATGGTTGTATCTATATATATATGGCTAATTAACCTCTCCATCCTATACTAGTATATATAGTTGCCTGATCCTACACAATTCTTCTCATTAGCACATATTAAGATATAGCCATATACTCTCTCTCTCTCTCTCTTCACCCTTATCTGATCTCAAACTTGAAAATGCCGGTTTCCAGCAATGGGCATTACGATTGGGCTAAAGAATTGAAAGAATTTGCTGAGACAAAAGCTGGTGTTAAGGGTCTGGTGGACTCCGGGGTCACTAAGCTCCCAAGACTCTTCCAGCACCCGCCGGAGACTTTGCAGAGCAGCCCAAAGCTCGATGCTGTGCACCTGGATCTGCCCACGATTGACTTACAGGGCCTGAGCGCACGCCGGAGTGAAGTGGTGGAGCAAATGAGCAAGGCTGCCCAAGAATGGGGGTTTTTCAGGATAGTGAACCATGGGATTCCGCTGGAGACAATGGACGCCATGTTGGCTGCCGTGAAGCGGTTCCACGAGCAGCCAACGGAAGAGAAGATGCCTTGGTATTCATCTGATGTCAGGAAACAAGTGCAACAGCAACTTACCTTCACGTGAAAATGATCCGGCCAGTTGGAGGGATATCTTGAGTTGCGTTTTCAACGATGATCAGCTCCACCCCGAAGATTTACCTTTAGCCTGCAGGTATTTCAGATTTGATTTTGCGCAGAAACTGTACTGTTTTCTGTTTTCCAAATGGAGTACAATGCCATAACAGTTTGTGTAAACGCTAATTTGCAGGAAGGAGGTGCAGCAATATGTGAAATACATGATTGAACTCCGGGAAGTCATGGCCGAATTGCTATCAGAGGCTCTGGGGCTTCCCAGCGATTACCTTTCCAACATAGAGTGCATGAAAGGTGAGTCACTGGCGTGTTTGTATTACCCGAAATGTCCTGAGCCTGACAAAACCTTAGGCACACCAAAACATTCAGACACAACTTTTCTCACCTTACTCATGCAAGACAGCACCGGCGGCCTCCAAATTCTACACGATGATCACTGGATCGACATCCCTCCAGTCCATGGAGCTCTTATTGCCAATATTGGTGATCTCATGCAGGTAGAAACCAATTTCTGATTGAAGCATACGATGTTGAGAAATTTATAAATCGTTTACAGAACTAATTAATTAATATCATCGTCCGCATCTTTTTTGTTGTTGTTCTTGATAGATTATTAGCAATGACAAGTTCATAAGCGTGGAGCACAGAGTGCTGGCTCAGCCTGTCGGACCTAGGATTTCAGTTGCGTGCTTCTTCAATCCAAGTATGAAGGCTGCAGGGAAGCCATTTGCTCCCATAAAAGAGCTTCTGTCTGATGAAAATCCAGCCGTATACAGGGAATTCATGTTCTGGGATTATATCCAACACTACAAGACAAAAGGCGAGAAGGTTGAGACGGCATTGCTTCATTACAAGATTGGATGAACTCATGTTCTTGAATTTTCAATACCATGAAGCCCCGTGGCGATTAATTAGGATAGTTTATAATTTGCATTTGGTGTGGTGTGTTTGACTAATACTTGTCAAGTACTACATTAAATACTCGTGTTGGTCCCCTTGTCATAAAATATTAAGGGGTTTCTCCTTCAACATTGTATTGAACTTTGGTACTTATTGCTCCCGTTTGAGTTAATCGTTTAATTAATTACTAATAATGTATGAATGTGACAATGTTTTGCTTCTTCCTTTCGTCTCCATGTGCTCGTCTTTAATTTTATTCTGGTTATCTTTTTTTTCCTTATTACTTATATAGATAATAAATAAAGGAATAATAAATAACATGCCTGTTGATGGGCTTGGCCCAAAAAACATCTGGCCAAGAAGAGATTTAAAGCCCAATCAGGTCCACCAACCCATGACGAGGACGGTCTGCTTAAAAATCACCAGACTCAACCCAGAAGGAAGACTATTACACTAGACTCAATCCAAGAGAAAAGCCCAATATACTAGGCAAGCTCAATGTACCAAGCAAGCCTACGTTAGCCTGGTTCAAAGCCTTTTGGACCTCAAAGCGCAGTCCGGGAAAATAGAGGTACTCTCAAGAAACTGAACTACTTGACGTAGAAGGACTACTTGTGAAGCAAGTCCTCATATAGAGGGAGTACTCCTTCAATCAAAAGACATGCTGCTCAAGTAAACGAGGAGATAGGATCGTGCCCATCCCCAGATCTTTGTCTTCTTTCTCGAACATGCAGCTCACTGTAGTGTACCTGCGAAGAGGACTCCTTTTCTATAAATACAGACAGCACCCTCAACGAAAAACCTTTCAAGAATCTGGAAATCACCTTGTTGTTTTTTTTGCAACTCTTTACTCATACTCTAGGCCATATTTTGCTTGCGATATTCTTATTTTCATCCCAATTTCTCATTACAATTTATTTCTATATTTATTTTTTCTTAAATTCAGGATTAACTTAAGTGTCGGAGTGTTAATGCTTTGTTTCGTAGGTCCTATTTCTCAAGTATAAAAAAAATTGTGTGAATTAATGTATTGTTTTATTTTGTTTAATTAATTTAGTGATAAAATATTAAAAGTTCTTTTATGCTCGTATAGTTTTTTTTTACTCTTGTTTAGGGATTCAATTACACAATGCAGCAAAGCCGAGAGTTGGGGTTTGAAATGTGCCGACAGCCAACTTTTGTCCTATGGCAAATTGTATGTAGCACCTTTAATTCATATTTATAATAAATATTTGGACTATAACAAAAGTTGGTGAAATATATTTTTTAACTAAATTTTTGTTTATGGTTTCATATATATATAATCCATTTTAAAATATTTTTCTATAAATATGTAGTTCCATTTTGTAGAAAAAGTTCAACAAAAATCTCTTAAAATGAAGTCTGTGTGCATACATATAGTTCTAGTAAAATAAAATCGATTTTTTTTTTTTTTGCTAAAAGTTAATTCATACAGAGTTTTGGAAAAGTAACATCTGCAAAATCATAAAAATTCCATAAAAAATTTAATTTTTGAATACAAATTCAAGTTTAGGAACATAAATCCTAATTTTGCTTGAGATGTAATGAATTGAGCTGACTTAAGATCGGAAATTAAGAAACATGGATTGTCGCTAAATTAAATCGACAAAGACATTTCAATTTCCTATAATATTTGGTTTAGTTCTAAAAATCTCTAAATGTTTGCTTTCATATGGAGAAAAAAATTAATTTAAAAATTCTGGAGTTTTCTCCATTTCCGTGAAGTTGCGCAAATTTAGGTAAAAGATTGCACTTCTATATCTCATGAGCTTACAAAAAAATACTATTTTCTACATAGTAAACCATATATCGATTTCTAGAAACATTTATATGTAACTTCCATGAAAAAAGAGAAAAAAGACCCGGGTTAAGAACTAGTTTTATGTAGTAAAATATGATTATTACGAAATTTCAAATTGTATTTGATGAGGGTAATTTACTAAAGGATCAAAATGCCCCTATTTTTTTAAGCAATTTACTACTAATGGAAGGATCCGCATGTGAAGACGCGTGTTGGGCGACCCGTCTGACCTGGATCCATGGAACTTGCCCACCTTGCCAACCATTGGATCACCTAATGTCAGATCACCCAGATGATCATGACACTCAATCATGCGATATTGTACAACTATAAATACTGGCATTTATGAATATTTAGGCAAATGCATTTATTACGTTTTCTTGATTTCATTCGTTCTCTCTTGATCGCATTCGACCCACCTTTTTTTTCTAACTCAGACATTGGAGGGCCTTAGCTGGGAGTTACCCAACAAAACTAACGTTCGTTCTGTTCTCAAGATCTACTCGTAGGGAGCTCAATAAGGGATTTAGCGACCCGACCCCAAGGTACCAAGTCCAACAACCAGATCCCAAAATTGTGCGACCTGCATCAGTATTCAGTGAGCTTACAGAAAAAATCTGTTAAATATTACACGTTTCGTAAAAAGATTCAAGTAATTTAAAAGCAAAAATTGTAAAAAGAAAACAAAATATTCGTTTCAGCTTTTCCTTAACACTTATTTGGTTTGCAAACACCCCCTAATTGCATTCGCCGTGGAGAAAGAAATCAACAATACAACCAAAAAGAGTGCATAAATTACATGCGCGGAAGCAATAGCATTGCGACAAAAATAGAACTAGGAAAACCAAAGAGAAATAATCACGCTCAATCGACATTGGAGAAGATAAAGAACACATGATGTTACAAGCTATATTTGACAACACTAAGAAAAGAAAATAAAGAAAACCAGTCAAAAGTGCGTTGATTGGAAAGCCCCGACAATAGATTCAAGCAGTCACAGAGCTACAACAATCATTGCGGAGAATACATCAAGGCCCATCCGGCTCATAAGTCAGACATGAGAATCACTCATGGGAAGATCTAAGTAGAGGTTTTAGGCTGCAAAAGTTGCATTAGCGACCATAAGACATCCATCCGGTGCATACTTCGGTTGTTTTGCGCCTGGAAAGCAATATATTAGACACATAGCTACATGTATCATTAGAATTCTCCGATAGTAAAATAATGTAGCACAATCAGTCATAGATACTGAAAGTTCAGAGAGCTTATTCTACGTGTCCCTGATCAATTATCTACAAGAAACAAAGTTTCAATCCTAAAAACTTATTATTCGATCTATCTACATCTATTGAGTGTTGTGTAGATGTTCTTTTGGTCATTCTCGTTACAGTTAGATGTGTACCTCAACCACGAAGCACATCCACGTCTTATTTCCATAGGCTTCTGAAACACCTTTCAAGATGGTTAGACCCAAGCTTCGGATGGTTTCTGCTATTTCAAGAAACTGGCTGCACTCTTCACATAACATCTGCATCAAGCAAGTAGGCAATTGTGAAGATTAGAATATAAGATATATATGTTTTGTCTCGCAGACGCTCATGCTATATATGCCAACTCTCAGAAGTTGGGCCTTTTCACTTTCTTTTGTAAATGAAAATTTTCTATTTCATTCTTGTAAACAATGAAGTTCTCATTCTTGGCAAGCAGAAAACATGTGCAAGTCCTCAAAAGAGTCATTACCTCAACCAGCATATGCCCATTCATGCTTATATTCTCCACTATTATTGGGCAAACTTTTTGGTTATTTCCCACTTCCACGGCCCAGCTTGATCCCTGTTCGCAACTGGAAAACCTTCGCATACCTGTGTCCTTGTCAAGCAACTGAAAAATCACAATTTTTTTGCTAAATAAAAACGTAGCATAAACAATACTGAAAATTTGATTTTACTGAATCTGGCAAGCATTAAATTTTCTGATATTCATGTTACAATATTTTGCCAGAATTATGACTGAAGATGGGATAACAAAATTATTATTTCACTAAAGAACTTGGAATAAAAGACCTAATTTTTCTAATTTTCCGCCCAGAAAGAAAACAATTTAACTTCACAAAGATGACGTTAAGTGGTTCAGATTCAAGTTCAAAAATCATTTTCATCGCCTTGACCAAATCCAACTACTCAACATACGTGGAGTCCAGAATGAATAAAATCTGTTGTTTAAAAGCAGAAAAACAGGACATCATCATAGTTCGTGCATACACATTACGCAAACATTCTCATAGACAGCTGATCATGAAATAGGAGCGCACAGCAAGTGGAACGTAAAATGCAAGTGCAAGTGGAAGAATAAACTATCAATCGCTCAAAAACAACTACCTGTACAGCTTATCTTCACAAAAAGGTTGCACATTCATATTAAAAATTGTACATGCCATTTTCATTTATTCTCGTAAATGTTGAATGCATAGGCTATCATCAGTTGAACCACAAGATAATCTGCCAGCTTAAATTCCCAGAGAAGTTATTAAACGTAAACCCATAGAGAATATCAAGTTCAGTTCAGAAAGGCAGACAAACCAGACCGTGATTCATCCATGGACAGCTCAACAGGAAAAAAATGTTTAAAGGTAAAGCCTTTCTTGTTCATGCATATCTCCAGCTCAAACCCCCCCCCCCCAACAGCCCCAACCCCCCCCCCCCCAACAGCACCACCAAACACACACACATTGCAAACTAGAAACTCTCCAGCCCAGATGGGTAAATTGCCAAAAATTGAAAGAAACAAGAGAATTTCCACACTGGAAAAAATGATCTTGGATGGAGCAATCATTACCTTTGATGCGGAGCATTTATGTAGCTTTTCTGCATGTTTGGTAACGCTTTGCAAAAAGAGCATGTGTTTAATTGTCCGTTCAAGTAGTGAATCAATACTGCACTGTGTCATTCAGAAATTTCAGCAGATAACACATCAAAAGTTACCAAAAAAAAAAGAAGAGAAGGGTCATGAGCACAAAGTATGGGTGGTGGATATCACCTTTGATCCATTGGGAACAAGCTCCCGCAATTCCTTTATTCGATCTTGGATCAACTGCCTGTCCCTTGGCCTTGGCCTACAACTTTCACCAGGCCTAGCTCTCTTTTTATTTATCTTAGCGGCTTCTCGGGGCCTCTCCAAATGTTCACTCCCTCTACTGGAACTGGTTGATGAAAAACCTTTTAAAGACTCAACACCGCGTGTCATTGAGTTCAAACTACTTGACGTGTCTCGCTCAAATG